>NW_026267255.1:568372-573714 GCF_000697945.3 Frankliniella occidentalis | reverse complement strand
CCCCCAACCCTCCGTCCTTCGCCCGCGCAGCGCCAGCAGCCAGCCCAGCCGCCAGCCAGCAGCCAGCCAGGCAAGCCCAGCCAGTCCTTCCTTCCTTCCCCCTCCCTTCGTCAGTGCGTCAGGAGACTCGGCCAGAGCTGCACGCGTTCGCGTTGAGCGCGGCGGCGGCGCGCCGCGCGCCGTCCCGGACGTGCTGCTTGCTGCTGCTCCTGCTCCTCACCAAGAAGTTCCCCCCGATCTCCGGCCACGGGGGCTGGCCCCAGAGTGGACAACCTGCGGGCCGAGGCGGAGCTGCGTCACTTCTGCGTCACCAACGGCGCTGCGTCACTTCATTGGCACCAGGCACCATCGGACCTGTGTTACTTCATCGGCACCACCGGAGCTGCCCTGGTCCGCGCCCCTGCCCGGCCCCGTCAAGTGACAAGCGACACCGTCAACTCGCGGAGCGCAGCAACATCACATGTGAGTACAACAAGTGTGTAGGGCTGTGGACAACTAGTCCAGTGTGGCGGAGGCGGAGCGTAGCAGGGAAACATAATCAGACACCCGCAACGTACGAGGGAAATTGCTGAAAGTCACGGGTTTACTTCTTTTCTCGAAGGGCTTTGTTGTTGTTGTTGTTGTGGTCGTCGTTGTTGTCCATTGCGCCCCTCGTGCAATAAGGCATTCCGGTAAAGCTGAAATGAAGAGGAATGCAGGGAACAAGAAAACGGAAGTCACCATTCAAACGCATAGCGATTTCCGTTTTCTTCTTCCCCGCATTCTTCTGCATTTCAGCTTTACCGGAATTCTTTATACCATGGGGTCTCCTTGGTCTCTGTTATGTCCGGATCCTTTCGGGACCCCACACTATAAATGGCCATGGACATTTTTGTGACTTGCTCCGTAAAAGTGGGCTTTTTTATCGAGTCGAGAAGAAGAACACAAAGAATCTATTAGTGCCGGAAACAGTACTCATAAACAGCTTGCAGATCACATTTTACCACTTTTGTGACATAGCCTCAAGATTTTATTAACAGTTCCTCATCAAAAATGTTTTTAAAGATTGATTGGCATATGAGCTGTTTTCAGTTTCTGTTTATGGTAAATTTGTATCCCTTACATTCTACTTCCCGGCTCACTAGAATGGCGTATTTGTAACTGAGCACTGGACTTTACTGCACGTAACTTGCCAGCTACAAAACTGTCCAATTATATGAGCAACTGTACGTTTAAAGCCGATGGACGAATTTGTGGTCAGTACTAGACAAAATTGAAACTGATAAATACACAATTTGAAACTCTAAATTGAACCTCTAATGTCCATACCGTAGGGAAAATTTGTCATCCTATATATTTTTCCTTTTAGGAAGATAGTTCAGATGCTTTCCAAAGAAAATTGCGCAAATTACTGCAAAAGAGGCATCCATAGTAAAAGTGTGCAAAGATTAGTTTGGCCTCGCACTAATGGCTCCCAGAGGCTACCCTTTTGAACGTCAATAAGCTAAATTATTTAGTAATGTAGGTGTTTCAAATTTTAACAATATTCACGTAAAATTTAAAACACTAATAATACTGCGAGAGGATGATGTTGGATAATCATTATTAATTTGCAAAGTCCAGACCAATTAGATTTAAATAATCAACATGCAACCTATTTTAAAATACACTCAAAATTTTGCGGTGACCAGTCCAGCAGCACTGTCAGGTTAGTGGGATGGTTTCTTTTACTCTTCAAAGTTTAAAAAAGGCACTGTCCAACTTTCCTCTTTTCCTCTGATTCAAATTTGAGAGCACCGAACCTATCCATCTGTCCCACTCCTTGTTGTGCAGCTGCCAGCACAGGGTGTTATGCTTTTCTAAACCACCCAATATTCACAGTACATTGGGGTGCACTAAATCAGGTTTATGGATGGTAATCCGTACTCGACTTGGCGTGGATGACATTGAGCCTTGAGGCAAGTCAACTCTCTCAGCCAGAAACACTGCAATATAAAAAGAAACCAATATTTTATTTCTTGCATCACACTTGTAAAAGAAATTCCTGGCGGCCATGTTGAATCTAGCTTGTCAACAAGCCGTTTCATTAAAAGTGTAGAAAAGAGATGAAAATAAATTTTAATCAACAAGAAACGCCATTACTAAAGTCAATTCTTTAGTAAGCCATTTCAGTATCAGTGACAATAAGAAAAAAAGAATAACCAAAACAGGAAACAGTTGGGCAAGGGACGAAGGGGGGTGGGGGGTGATAGGAAGGCAGTGCTTTCTAAGTGTGTTACTATTTTCTTCTTCTAATTACCTAACCTGAAATGGTCTGTTTAAAACAATAGATGTATGATAGCCTGTGAAAGTGAGGTTCAAGTGATCTGATTAGTCTAGACATTTTAATTATATATGAGGCATTTTATCAGAAGAAAGAAGATCAGAAAGAACATGCCAGAACATCACAAGCCTTCAATTGTTTTTCAGAAATCGTCTGCAAAAACAATAAAAAATCAGACAATTTCTGAATAACAATCGAAGCCTTGTGATGTTCTGGTATGTTCTGCCTGTTCTTCATTCAAATAAAATACCTCATTCAAACTTTTGCCATGCTATCCATTGACGGTATTTAATACTTGTTGATTACTTTACAACGTATATCACGAACTGTGATGTTAGCGTCTGAGCCGATTGTGGAACTCATGTCAACATCTCTTGATCTTTGATATATTGTTTACACGCTTGTTTCTTAGAGATGCTACAGAGCTTAGAAATAAACTGAAACAATGTATTAAGCTTGGGTCAGCAACAGCAAACCTTTTCCGGAATAGAGAAATGTTATGAGCCAAACCTTTGTCAATTGCCACTGACCAATTGTAAATGTTTGTTTTAATGCTTCCTTCCACATTTTGAAGGAAAATAATATAAATATGATATACCATTTAGAAAATGTGAGGTGACTTTGGAGAGCACGGTAAGATAATGTAAATTTTGATTTGGTTAAGGGCAGTTGGTCAGCAGCAATTAACAAGGGTTTGTCCCATCTCATTTCTCTATTCTGGCAAATGCTTACTATTGCTGACCCGAGCTAAATACATTTTTTGTTTTATATCTAGGTTCTGTAGCATCTCTCAAAAACAAGTGGGTAAACAATATAGAGAATTTTAAAGTTAAGATCTTGTTGTGTCTCTTGTTATTCTTATATCTCAGTCTGAGTAAGTAGAAGTGGGAGTGTGAGCAGGACTTGACCTCAACAAGTGAATGCTGTTAACAGATTTAAACTTACAACGCAGTGAACAATCTTAGAACAAACATATGAAGTGTAACTCTGGGTAAGGCAAACCCTTGTTACAAACGGCTGGAGATATTCTATTCAATATCATCACTTGCCTCTGGTTCAATTTAAATTATATAAAAAAGAATTTCATCTCTAAATGTGGTGAAACTTCTCCCATACTTAAGTTATAGTTCTCCATTATTTGCCTCATTTTTCTCTACCTCCCTATGTGAGGCATTTATGTAAGGATCACGAGTCATTGTAGTTTATTATTTGAGAGTTCTGTATTTTATCTTCCCTGAAAATATAATTTCAATTCTCTCACTTTTGGTATCATTGGAAATAATACGACTTAAAAGATCTTGTCAATGAAATACAATTGTATATCTTTTTGTGGTTTAAAACGGATTATCCTTATCTTAAGTTTCGACTGTGGCACTGATATTATTTGGTCGCTTGCAAGTGTACTGCTGTTGGGAAAACTAGTTGCGAGTTTAATAGACCTTGTAAACTTTCTTATTGGAAGATTAGGTGACTTCTACATTTAGTTTGTGTTCCAATGAAAAATTTGAATTTTTTTAAACCTATCAAATTGAAAATGTAATCCTGTGTTTGGATTCCTCTTGCAAAATGAAATAGGAAACGGCTTATGTTTAGAGCCTATCAGAAATGAAACGATAAGGTTGTTGGTCCACAAACTGAGAAATGGTGCCAAAGGGTGATTATCAAAAAAACCGTTGAGTTTCGTTCCAAAGCATCTCACGTTCGTCTCCGTTGTGCTGGAGCCACCTTTTTGGTCTAGTATGACGTATTTTTTGGAGCTCTACTAGGGGCCGACAAGAATATCGAACAATTTCATCACTGGTAGGAGCAGGATCGATCTAAAGGGGTCAAAACTAAACTCCGATGCTTTCCACACTTCCCTGTTGGTTTAAAAAGCAGCCTATTTTGGGAATATGGCAACACTGCAGACTGAACTGTCCCGCCTAGTTCTAAAGTCCACATCCAAAGGTACTTTCACCATGAGTCTTGGTTTTTTAGGGGGTATACACGCAGAGCTACAGGGGCTCAAAGTCGTTCCACGGGTTTTGAGGTTCGGGCTTCGGAGTTTATTAGCCAACACTCCACAGCCAAGACGGGTCCAGCTGAAGGGTTGGTAGCACTGCATCACGAGAGTACTACAAGAACTCAACTTTTTCCGAACGAGAAGTTGGCGCGAAACGCGATCAGCTGGTGTAGAGGCGGGAAGAAACATCGTTTTCTTGTGCAAATATTTTTGCGAATAAACTCCGTTCCTGCTCTTGTTTCCATTCTGTAATGCAGAATCGTAAATCCCGAAAATGCCCTATTGAAAATAGAGGACTATTAACGTCCTATACGGTCGGAACAAGTTTGGGGTGCCCTGTTCGGGCAGGAGGGCTGTTTTAGGCTTTCTTCAGAACTAAACTCCGATGCCATTATCTGTAACTATCTCTAATTATTCCATCCACGCCTCGGCCGTGGGTCGCTCCGGTGTCTTGGAGTCGTGGTTTTGCCAGTGGTAGCGGGCCGAATGCTCGACACTTAGGCAACACGTCAAACACCTTCATGGATTTGCTTACCCTACTGGGGCTATGGACCAGTTCCGCAAGATCCATTACAGTGCTGCTTGAATAGCTAGGTAGAGAATGATATCAAAAGAGTCTGGATCGAGCCATGGAGCTGTATTTTGCACGTTTACGGGAGAACTGTAGGATTGGACTAAACTCCGATGCCTCTTTTTGGCATGAATGGCTGTTAAACCTCTGTACGTGGTCAGACTGTGGGACAACTCTAGAAATGTAACCTTGGGGTACTAAAGAACAATATCCAGCCCGAAAAATTAAGCAAAAAAAATAATGAAATAATTCTTTTTTTGAAACGAAACTGCACGGTTTTTTTGATAATCACCCCAAAACGACCAAAGTTTCAATTTGCTGGGGAATATCTGTGCCATTTCGATTCTGATATCTCCGGGCATGGAACATTGTAGTTTGCTTTTGTCAAGAGGAACCCGAATCAAGAATTGCCGTATCAAATTTCATCCAAACTAGTCCCCTTCCCCCCTCTCTCCCCCCTCTCTCCC
>NW_026267255.1:567520-568322 GCF_000697945.3 Frankliniella occidentalis | reverse complement strand
TTAAAGTTTCATTCGTTCATCCGCTAAATTTAGACACACCGGCGTCCCTCTTATCCAGGGTTCCCGGCTAAGCGGCCCGGCGCGCATCTTTGTTGTCATTTGCGCTCTATCACTCTTCTGGATCACCTATAGTGTATTTGCAGAAGAATGTGTGAAAGAAGAAAACGGAAATCGCTATGCTTTAACATGTTTTCTTGTTCCCCAAGTACCCGACTATGGCGTATGCACGTCAAAGAAGTGTGCAGTACTATAAAGCATTCCGGTAAAGCTCAAATGCAGAAGAATGCGGGGAATAAGAAAACGGAAATCGCTATGCTTTAATATGGTGACTTCCGTTTTCTTCTTCCCTGCGTTCTTTTGCATTCCAGCTTTACCGGAATGCTTTATTGCGCTAACATGTGTGTGGGTATGTAATCGCGGTGTCTCCCCCCCCCCCCTTACCTCGTGCTTTGTGTCTTAGTAAAGCATTCTGGTAAAGCTGAAATGAAGAGGAATGCAGGGAACAAGAAAACGGAAGTCACCATTCAAACGCATAGCGATTTCCGTTTTCTTGTTCCCTGTATTCTTCCACATTTCAGTTTTACCGGAATGCTTTACTGTGTATGCCGGTACTTACATTTCTTATAGAAGAGGTATTTAAGCTGATGTGTGTATGACCCCCACCCCTCCTCTCCCCGCCCCCTTGTGCGGCTAACCAGTCTTCATTACAGCAAGAGGACTTGCGGGAGTTGAGTGTACAGGTGACAAGAGGAAGAAAAGAATAATCGAAACAGGAAATAGTTGGGCGAGGGGTGAGTTGGGA
>NW_026267255.1:566605-567254 GCF_000697945.3 Frankliniella occidentalis | reverse complement strand
TTCGTTTGTTGAGTTTTGATTACAAAGTATAGACAGAAAAGGTACCTGGCAAAACGATGGTACAAAGCGACGCGCCGTGAGCGGCGGCACCGCCTGACCTGACCTTGCTGCGTGGCACCCGAGGTGGAGGGCCCTGCGGCCGTCCCGAGGGGTCCGCAAGTACGGTCTGCCGGTGTACACATGTGGCGGGCTTCCTAGTTTTCCTAGGTTTTCTTAAGGTTTTTCCGGTCTTGCAAACTTTTCATTGGTATTCCCAATATCTTGGTTTTCTGAAATTTTCTAAAGGCTTCCTCCAGTTTCTGCGGTTTTTTCGCATTTTCATCGGTCTTCTCTTACATTTTCTGGTCTTCCTTGCCATTTCTAGGTCTTTCCTAAAGTTTTTCCGGTCTTCCCTTATATTTATCGGTTTTGCGTCACATTTGTGGCCTACGATTTTATTGGTCTTCTTCGGTTTTCTTTAGTCCAGGCCCCTCAAACTCACAGCGCCGCCGAGCCACAGGCGAGGTATGCAACACTCCTCACGCTCTTTCGAGCGGTTGTGTGCAACTCGGATCCAATGCTCCGTCTCGGTCACTTTGGCGCGAAATCCATCAACTGCTTGAATGAAAGTCAGCTGCCTGCGGCCACCCGCCGACGCTCGAATGAGTAG
>NW_026267255.1:557029-565799 GCF_000697945.3 Frankliniella occidentalis | reverse complement strand
GGTCTTCCCGGTCTTCCCAGTTTTCCAGGCGGCCAGTGTACGCGCTCGAACCTAGTTGCGGACCCCTCGGGCCGTCCCGATGGGCTGGGCCTGGGCCGGGCCCATGGAGCGGTGCCACTGCTTGTTCGTGTCAAACTGACGAAGGATGGACCGCATGCTTCGCAGGGTGAGGTTGGGCGTCGTGGACAGCTGGTTCTCCACGGGCTCGGGGAAGTGGTGGATGAGGAAGGTGAGCAGGGAGCAGGGTCTCTTCTGGGAGGGGCGGATCCAGGAGCTGGGCACGTTGCGTCATTGCGCCATTGCGCCATATGGTTACGCCCGTGGATAGACTCCAGCGGGCGTTCTCGATCTGCCTCCTGGCGAGTCCTTGTTGCTCGCGCGACCAGAGCTCGGCCAGGAAGGCCCGCCGCAGGCCCCGGTATGTGGTCAGGTGACCCCAGGTCTGTTCAGCACGCGCCCACTGTTAATAGATTTCGTAATTTTACGATAAAATTCCTCACAAACAGTTCGTATTCTGCTTTCACGAACAATGTTCGTCAAATCCAAAAATACGAACTGTTCGTAGGCAATAAACAAATTGTTCGTAAATTTATAGACGCACACTTGTTGACAGAGGTCCACTATGACATGGATAACTTACATATCTAGGAAGAATTACGAACTTTTCGTCACTTAACAAGTATTCGTTTTCTAAGCGACAACGAAAAGTTCGTGTATAAAATTTAACAGGTGTTTCTTCGTTAATTTACGATAAAATCCCCTGCAGTGCCCAGTCGTGCGCGTGACCGCGCAGGCACTCGAGGGCGATGTGGAGTTGGCTGGCCGGGGCGACGTTGTTGTCCTCGAAGAACTGGTCTAGCTCTTCGAGGAAGATGATGGGGTTGCTGTTCTCGTCCCCATCAAACTCGCACTTCGGGGTCCGGTTGCACGGGACCGCCGACGGGAGGCTGGCCTGTGCCGATTGATCAGCGCCCTCGCGCTCTCCAACGACTCGGGCTCCGTGGGTGCCCCTTGGGTGGCGGGCACCTGTGCGACGGCGACGGCGGCCGACGTGGGGACGCCCCCGGTGGTTGTGAGCGCCCGGTTGAGGGCCTCGGTGAGTGCCGCGGCGGCGGCAATGAGCCCCGCGAAGTCCAGGGCGGGCGGCGCTTCATCGCGGTGCTCCACAATGCTGTGCGCCGCGACATGGCTGGGCGCGGCGGGCTGCACTGTCGGGTCTTATTCGCGGCCGGGGCCGTCGGGGCCCAGTTCACATCCGCCTCCGCGCTGCGAGCGCGTGGACGCGGGCATGTTGATTCACTAAGTCACTAGTCACACAGTTCACACGCGAACACTTCCCGCCTCCTCTCTGCACACACTGGTCCAAGCAAGTCAGTGACGGCTCCTAATAAGTGAGGTTACGATCGTTTGATCACATCGTATTTACATGAAGATGCTAGTTATGGTTTGGTACGGATGTCCATGCCTAGGAAATTATAAATACCTGCAGCCACTAAAGCTGCCTTCAGTGTGGGCGGCAGTATGTCGCCAGATACCGGTCCATTAGCCTTGAATACGGCCCACCGGAAACGCAAGTGTGTGAATGTCGCACACCTGCAGGTGTGTCAATATTTATTCATGAAGTGTACGAATAAATATTCACACACCCGCAAGTGGGCGACATTCACACACTTGCGTTTCCAGTGCGCTGCCGCCGCGCCTATGGAAACAGAAACAGTTGTAAATGTCGAGTGAACTGTGGTCACAACGCACTGGAGGGGGCACAGTTGCAAGAGATGGTACTTATCGAACGGGATGAGCCCGTTGATTCTTCTGCCATTCCCCAGGGCAGTGAAGTAGAAGGGCGGCTGCCCGCCCTCCACCAGTTGCCTCACCGAGGCGCACTGGGCCTCGGCGAGGTTTCTGTCTGTGTAAGTGAAGATGCACTCGCCCGCCGGCGAGTACATCACCACCTTCTGGGCATCGCCCTTTGATGTCGTTGTAAGTACGACCTCCTCCACCTTGTGGAGGCGCATTGCCTCCTAGGAGGCGTTCGCCCTGTTAACAGGGCGCGCCCTGACGGCGGCAGTCGCTGGTGCGTTAAACGCCTCGAACAAGTCCATTTGCAACAGTCAGCAACACATAAATTAGACAACTACTGCAAGGTCGTGGAAAGTTCCTTTCAAATAATATAGAATGATGTTCGTTACTGGCACCAGGTGTGATACTTCGAGCAGGAAGTAAGCGGGATTTAACACCGAAAAGTAAGTTTCATCGATTCTAATCCAAGAAGCCAAAAATACAGGTACACACACACAACACTAACACAAAAGGTCAAATACAGAGTACACACGTATAACACACAGCCCCTCGGGACTCGCGCGCGTTCCGATCACTGACACAGGTATTGTGGTGGTGATGAACACCGTAAGACAACTCACTTCACTATGTTGCACTCTCACACTCGTTACCCAGCTGAAAATTCCGCCGGAAATTATTCCATGGAGTTCAAATCCCTTGAGTAATTTGGTTACATCCATGTAAAATTTTCCCTGGAACAGTGATTCCACGGGAAAGCATTGTTCGATGGAAATGGATTCCATGGAAATAATATGGCATCGGTAGTGGTCCCTGGAAATTTCTTCCATGGAAATAGCATATCGCACTTAGGTTTTGGCGACACATGATTATTTTTTTGCTTGTGATTGCACGGAGATCCAGATCAATGAACACAGCACATTATTGGTAGCTTACATTCGACCAAAGACCTAAGAACATAAAGAATCAATAATTTTGAAACAAAATACCGTACCGCGGTAGCATGCTAAGGTTATGTTTGAGGTTAAGTGCTACGGGTCTCTGCGAAAATCTGTTTATTCTGCTTTTCAAAACCGTGCTCCGACTTTTACTTACTGGGTAGATTAATGCCGACGATATCAAAGAAACCATCGATATCCTCAATCCTCATGGGCAGTCCTCACAAGAATATACAAACGAATGTAACGAAACTTCATTCCACGAGTTGCGCGCGTCGGCCAGCGGCAGCAGCAACGAGCGGGAGGACTCTGTTACAGGTTAGGTAGGTCGGCTCACCGCCACCACCAGCTCAGGCCAAGTGACAGTCTTTGTTTCGCTAGTAAAATCATCTGGTTCGGGGGGCCACGTAAAGAAAGGTCGATCTTTGGCATGTGCAC
This sequence comes from Frankliniella occidentalis, assembly GCF_000697945.3. Taxonomy (NCBI): domain Eukaryota; kingdom Metazoa; phylum Arthropoda; class Insecta; order Thysanoptera; family Thripidae; genus Frankliniella; species Frankliniella occidentalis. The sequence continues at coordinate 562,626 of NW_026267255.1, read as the reverse complement.
TATGTTCCGACTATGTAAGTAAAAGTTAGACATTCTGTAGGAAAAAAATAATCTGGAACGACGACAGATCTAATTACGAGGACTCGTTTCTAATAACGTAATCACATAACCTTTCAAGGAACAGTCTCGGTTTTTTATCCCAACTTCCTAATTTCCCAATTTTAACTCATTTCCCTCATTTACTTTTTTGATTAGTTCAATAGTCTAGTTTGATATGAGTTTGATGATTCTTTTCTCCAAGCATGTGCATTTGAAACAGTGAAGTTATGAATTTCCATGAAAGTTGAGATGGTTTCCGCCCAACAGTGCTTTGCGTACAAGGATGGGGTTTCCAAGGAATTTCCTGCATTTCCACGGAATTTCCATGAAACTTAGACGTTGCGTGGAAATTGCCACCACTCAGTGGAATGCGTTTCCTCCATGGAAGCAATCTCCTTGGAACATGTGTTCCGTGTAACATTACGAATCCCCGGAAAGTGAATATCCGCGGAAAGTGATTCCGAGGGCAACTAGAATTTTCCATGGGATTAAAAAAAATTCCGAGGAAAACGAATATTATCCAGGTAACGTCGAGAATTTCCGTGGGATCGTCATTTCCGGCGGAAAAATGGAAAACCCCGTAGAAAATCGCTAATTTCCACCGGAAAGTGCCAAATTTCCGGCGGGATTTTCAGCTGGGTAGGGGTGGGGGAACACTAGAAGGGTCTTGATGCGGAGTATCACGTTCACACACACACACACTGCTGCACTCAGCTCACAATCACACAAAGGCTGTCGCCAAGCACTGATCACTGCACAATATCCAACGGGTAATCCAAGTGGCGGCGAGTGGTGATGGAGATGATCGGTCGCGGGAGGTCTCAAACGGCTCGAAGTTGCGGACGCGAGGTCGACGTAACGTACGGAGGGAACGACACGTCTGGCTCAAGTCACAGCTCAACTACCGATGCCTTGCGTCGTCGGCGCCGGCGGGCAGTCCGCCGTCAGCCCGCAATACAGGGTGGGTGATCCGCGCCGTGGTTTTTTCCTGCTTATACTGTACCGGATTCTTGCGTGCGGGCGGGCTTGCATATCGTCGCTCGCCATGGCTCCTTACGGCCCCGTGCGAGTATGCAACCCGTCCGCACGCATGAATCCGGTACAGTATAAGCAGAAAAAAAACCACGGCGCGGATCACCCACCCTGTAGACCATTCCGCTAAGCCGAAAAAGAAGAAGAGAAGGAGGAAGGAAATATATTTTTTGGGCCTCAATGGACCTTCTAACACAGCATTTTACAACTCTTACATGTTCAAAATGATTTTATAGAGCAAATGTGATATTTTTAAGACAACGAATCACTCACAAATCTGCCCTATCAGCCCTAAACGATACCTTTACTTCTTCCTTCTCTTCTTCTCTTTCGGCTGAGCGGAATGGTCTATCCAAGCGCGCGGGCTGGCGGCGGCTGACCGGGCTGGCGCGGGCTCCAGCGGGCTCTTTTCGGCAGCATAGCCTCCGCCGGATGGGCCGCGCCACACGAATTCACGTATGCCAAAGCCGGCTTCGGGAGGAACACCCGAACACAGCCGCTCGCTGAGCGCGTCGCAGCGGGCTTTCGCTTCTCGGCCAACAGCGCAGAGCCCGCATGAGCCAGCCCTACTGCCACTCGCATCTGGCAAACATCAAAGTCACCAAATGTAGGGCGAACCGGCCGTATCACCTTTCTCCCTGGTCCGGGCCTCATGGACCCACCCCGGCGGTGCGGCGGGCCCCGCCCCCCGCCTCCTCAGAGCCAGGCACCCGGCGGGGTGCCTTTGTCTATGCATTCGGCTAGGGGCGGGGCGGGCGGCCGTGCCAGGCGTAAGAGACTTTACGATTTCCTGTGCACGGCCGCACGGCGAAAACTCAAACGCACGCCTGTGCACGCCAGAGATGGTGTTCCATTTCGAACACGTTCAGTCGGGTGCGTCTTCCAGGAATCAGGCAGTGTGGGTGACGGCTGATCCATGGGAAAGCAGCCTCATTGTTTCTTCGGCTTTTTGGCACAAGCTTCTTCGTGCATCATCTTCCGTTTCTTCGCTCCAGTAAGAGTCAGACCACAGTGGGTGCACTCGAATTTAGTGCCACCACATGTTGTTTCTTTCTTCTCAAAACCCTTCTCCACTATAACTAATAGATTTGCAGCATCTGATTGATGTAATTCATTGATGTGGTTAATTAACGATTTTTTCGCACCTTCACCTGGCCGCCGCGGGCCCTCTTCGAGCTCTATTCTGGAGGCTCGTCGTCTTGAGCTCTTCTCTTACAGCTCCTCACCTCTCTCGCTGCGCATCACATCACCTCACTTAACGTCATCACCTCTCTAATAACAACCTGACAGTTATAACTGCGAAACTGAAGAGTCCTACAGTTCAAACTGCATTTTTATAACCATGAACGAAAATTTTATTTCCGAGGGTTCTACCTTCTTCGTCTTTAAATTCTCTTTAAAACGAGCCTACATGTGATAGGGTTGCGATTTACAATGAAACGGGTATGCGATAAAATTTAAGGAAATTTATGGAAAGTAAGCATATATGTTTCAATACAAATCGCAACCCTATCACATGTAGTCTCGTTTTAAAAAGAATTTAAAGACCAAGAACATGGCCTGTCGGAACTAAAATTTACGTTGATGGTGAGGAAATTGCAGTTTGAAGTGACGAACTCGTTAGTTTCGCAGTGTTATCTGTCAAGTTGTTACACACTTGGATTTGCAGAGTGCTGTTTAAGGGGCCGGCAGTTGGCATATTTCTCTTACCCCCTAACTGAACCTGCACTAGGAGTCTCTTTTACGCAGGTACAAACTGTTTTACATTTGGGTTATTATTCCAACCACCTCTGCTCCTAACTGCATTGAAAAAAAGTTTCAAGGTGATCCTGGCTTAGCTTGTTCATAGGGAAAAGTTAAAATATCAGAAACCTGTAAACCGTGCTGACTTAGGATTTAGACAGAATCACGCCACCTTTTTTTCATCAATTGACTTCTTCAGCTTTTAAGCACGATGTAGTGAGTGGGGGAAACTGGCACGCATTTGACTCGCTGAGGCGTCTTGACTACTGTATCAACTGTAATGCCTGAGTAGCTTAGGGCAGCTTCACACAAGGCATGTACCTAGAACGAAATCATGCAAAAATTTATCTTTTCTCGCCAAGCGTGAAAGTTCACCATTGCACTGAGTTTTGGAAATGTTATCAAAGAAGACTGTCGAATGATAACTTACGTTATGTGGTCGTGCGGGCTGTAGGGCACACACTCTACAGCCAGAAAGATGGCATTTCCGAAAGGAAAACTTATTGCTACACCTTATTTCTAAGGTTGACCACCGTTTGAAAACCTTCCTCGCCGCAAAAAATAGCCAGTCCTTTGGCAGGCACCTAAAACATGGTTAACGGACTCCGTCGGTATATGTTTTCCACGTCCACATACATGATGCTTGAAAAAAGATGGAAACAGTAATTATCATATTCGATTCGTAATTTCTCAGCACCTATCCTTTGGAAACTAATTTTTTCCAAGCAGCCCCCAAAAAGCACATTTTGGAACCAAGATTTTTCACCCACATCTTTTGAAAATATTCTAATGAAATGCAGTCGTCCCCTACCCCCCCTCTCTTCTTCCCCGGCCCCTTTTCTCCGAAACTAAAGAATCTACTTACGGCGAAGTTTTCTTCTTGAGGTACCCTGGTTTGTCACACTTCAGTACACCCACCCTCCATTTTCGTGCTGCAGCTTAGAACGCTGGGAGGAAATGCACGCTATCTTCAATAGAGGCTTGAATGAGCACCTTCCATCGCATTTGCCAGTGTTTCAGTGACAGCTTTCAGGGTTGCGGCATCCACTGTGTACGAATCAGAAAGTAGTGGCGGTGCACCACCCTGTACATAATATACAATTTACATCGGCTTGCCCTAAGTTACGCAAGTGTATGGGGCTTACGAGTACAAACTACACAAAAAGAGGAATGTTATTCTTTAAAGACAAGTAATCAACCGACCCCATATCAGGGAACTTTTTTTGCAGGGCTACATATGTCTTCTTTCCGTAGGACCAAGTAATCTCGGTGCCTACGTGCGCTGCCCTTGTGAGAAGGAAAAGAACACCAGCATCATTTGTGTTGATGAGGGCTGCGTCTGCATTTTCTGATCCCCGTCATCTTAATTTTTGCATTGGCAAGGCTAAAAGGGCCACATAGATAAAAATTGTCTCCCGTGCGGTCCTTTGCTTCGAATGTTGAAAGCTGAGTGCAATGGCTCGCACATAAAGCGTTCTCCAAGCTGAGCTGGAGTCCAGTCGGTGATTTGTTCGAAGCAAACATAGTATAATGGGGAAAAACTAATAGGGTCATTAGTTCACTGCTGTTCTTCAGCAATGTGTTTGACGAAATAGTCCATGCCATCCGGCCGGTCCGCCTACGTTTCAAAATTTATATCATATCCCTCGAGTTTTCCAGTAGTTTGGCGTTTCTTCAAACGCTGTAGTTCAACGCGTGCAAATTAGCATTTTGGAGACGGGCAGGGCGGCGGGGGGACAATAGACTGCATTGGGGCAACCAGCATCCAGTGACGGCCAGGTGACTGCGGCGTGGCAGAAGCCGGACATATTTACAATCTACCCTGGGCCCTACGCAGCCCCTTTTCCCCGCTAAACTTTGTCCAGGAGTATATCAGAACGCGTCATTAGCTACGAAATCGAAAGCACCTCTTGAGCTAATAATTACCTGATTCCCTCTTCGAAAGAATGTTTTCCAATAGACCTTTTGCACTCGCCAAACTTGGCAACGCCGCACACCCCTGCAAACCTGTTTCCTTATTATTTTCATAAGGAAATAAATAATTCGGAAATCGGGCTTCGTAGCACAACAGTAGAAAGTCTAACCTTTATTTTGGTATCCTGGTCGACTTGAAAATCATAAGGAACAAAAAGTTGCTGGCCATTATTTCTCATCGTGTTCGTCCCTGCTCTGCCAGGATAGAATAATGTGAGTACCGTTAATGGACTGCAATTTTTTGTTGCTTACGTTTCGCTAGTCGACATGCATATTAAAATAAAGCATAGGCTTTGTACTGTTGCTCTACGAAGCCGGATTTCCGAAATATTATTTTCACGTTAAAACAATCATATAGATTTTACGAGGGCCGCGCGGCGTTGAAAAATTTGGCGGTCTGGCAGGCCTTGCCGAAAAGGTCTCTTGGGCCCACCCACAGACTGTCTTTCTCACACGACTTATTTTCGTGAAGTGACCAACAGAACCAAGGGTCGTTGTAGACATGAGTGGAACTCAGAAATTACTCCATACTCCTACTTCCTTACTCCATCTCATTGTAGACGGGCCTTGAGTGAGTCGTCGAGGTGGTGGGCGCTGTAAGGTCCATGTGTAAGGTACGCAAGGTTAGCGATAAGCACATCCGGCCGCTCGGCGCTTCACGAAGGGGTCACAGGATGTGACGTAGTCATAACAATCCCTGGCTCCTGCGGCGGGGTGGGTGGCACTGGCCTATCACTGAAACCCGATCCCGTCGACAACGCACAAGCTTCCTGGACATGGCAGAGAGAGAGAGAGAGAGAGGGGGGGGG
>NW_026267255.1:552587-556979 GCF_000697945.3 Frankliniella occidentalis | reverse complement strand
AAGGCCGTATCACACGAGAGGTTGCCGTTGGCGTTGGCGATTGCGATTGCCGTTGCCGTTTGGCCGATCACACTCCACGATTGCGGTTGCGATTGCCGCCGACACCTAACCTCCAAATATAGGTTTATGTTCTCATATATAATTGTAATCGGCGGCATTATAGAAAATATTTAAGCGTCGACTGAAATCAAATAATACTCACTAGTGAAATGGGGACCAAGAGCACGAGCCACTTCGGCCCAAAGAGCAGGTTTCAGGTCCGATCTTTTGAATTCTAGTAAGTTGGGGTTCCACAAAATGGGTCTCATCTCCACCTCACGTATTAGTTGGTGTTCGTTGTCGGTAGTGAACAAATCCTTATTTTGTTTAGGTGGCACGTTAGAAAATAGTAATATCTTCACGCAAATGTGAATATATTATTATTTCCCAACAGCTCGCACCTGCTAACACAAAGCCTCGACTAGCAGACGATTCACGGTTTTCGCGGGGGAATCTCGGGGCCACGTGACACAAGGCTGAGCTGTGATTGGCTGCGATTGCGATTGCGTTTGGAAAAATAGCCGGGCGGCTATCCTTGCCATCGCAACCGCCAACGTCGGCTGCTGCGCTCTGATAGGTCGGTACGGCAACGGCAATCGCAATCGCAACGTCAACGGCAACCGCGCGTGTGATACGGGCTTTACAATTTTTCTCGTGCTGGTCCTCAGAGCAGAACCCGCGGTGTAGAGGTCCGGTGTCTGCAGGGCAGGATTCCAGCCACACCGTTACAGGCATTGATATACTATTCATTGATGCAAAAAAAACAAACAAAGGATGTGTTGACGGCTGTAAAGGCTAGGGTGTTTCAAAATAAAATCGGTTTGCCAATACGAACTTTAAATGAAAGTTTAAGTTGGGGCACGGTATAAACAATGTCTCAATTTTTTGAGGAAAAAGGGAAAACTTTGAGGAACTCCCATGTTTAAGGAAGAGTCCTCCGATCCCGCCTCAGAGTTTGAGGAATCTTCTCTTAAAATGAGAAAAAATCCTACATTTTCTGAGGAAACTACCTCTGAATCTGATGAGTTTTTGTCAAACTAGGGGAGATCCTCAAAGTTTCCCTTTTCCCTCTAAAAATGAGACATTGTTTTTACCGTGGGAATTTCCAACGAGATCATCCGCATGTGTCTCCGACGTCGGGAACCATACGCTAGTCGCGATTTCACACTTGTGTCGTCTTCGCGCCATTTGGGTTCCAACTCGTTCTTTCCACTGCAACGCGGGTCGGTGCCCCGTTGTTCACAGATACCCTAGAGTTGGAACTTAATGTTTGACAGGTCACCAGTGACGTGCATTATTTAATAGTTTTCAGAAGGAAAACAACGAATAATATAACAAGCACGTTGATGAACAGAAACAGCATTGGGAGCGTTATTTGTCTTTTTCAAAATGTGCGTAGGCTAATAATTAGTGATGAAATATTTTTTCCTGATTCAGTGCACCATCCTGTTTTTGTTAAACTTTGTCCTATCTTGTGGACTTGTACGGTTTTAAAGTTCACTCCCTCTCTACTAGCCAAATTTGTGTTTTTCCGTTCATTTACTTGGCAATATATTTTCTTTGTGGGCTAGAATTCAACTGTTGAAAGTATATTCTAAAAATTAGAGAATTTAAAGGTTCTTAAAAGGAAATAGTCAACCAACTTTAGTGAGAATCAGACACTATCATACTGTTTTAGAGAAGCCGGCCTAGTTTCCCAAATAGGTGAGAGTGTACCCCCCACCATTAATGGCCGCCCTGGCCTCCTCGGTCATAAGTGTGATATATTTATTGGGGAGGTAGGTAAAGATGGTGTTGCCTCCGTCCTGGAGGACAACCTTGTGGCCGTCCTCGACGGCCGTCACGCTCGCCGCGAATGACACTATGGGGTGGGCCACCCCAATTGTAAAGTCGCCTTGGCGGCGATATTGCGGCGCGACGGCCGCGTTGACGCCGTTAAAGGCGCCAAGGAGGTCCATCTGCAACAAAGCGAAAGAAAGCCATTTTAGTGCCGAAATAGTAAGAAGTCTTTTATTGTTAAAGAACCACGGTGGTTCAACGTAAGCTACATCATTTTAGCTTTCGGTGTATTTCAACTTTAAGTTTAAGTTTAAATGTGCACCGGGGCGCATCACCGTAACGGTGGTGGAAGGAGATCTCCCCCCAGACCCCTCCTCCCACCTCCTCGCCCCTCTTCCTCACTTCAGACTCGTGAAACACAAGAGAATTACACCACTTAGTGTCAGTGTTAACCATCCATTTTTTTCAATTACAACCGCTGATGCGTCTGCTGATATCAGCTAAGCCATCCCGTTGGACTCTCCCACTAATTTTACACAAACAACTCCGTAGTGAGTTGCAGGGTGGTTTTGATCTTAAAAACTCTTTTACAAAATAATTTACGTCCGAAGAAAAGTCCTTTGAGCTAATGGCTCGAAACAATTTTCAATAGAATTTTGTCCAAATTTTCAACAGCGTTAAAAATTTCAATCAGTGGCTGAATTTTTTTGAATGTATATCATTTGTGTGTCTTGACCTACTTCAACCTCAATAAGGGTTATTATGACTCATTATTCATATCGAAGGTAACATTAAAACTGCAGGAAAAGATTCAAATTTAAATGTAAAACGTAACATTTTAACTAAAGAAGAAATTTATTTAAAAAAATATAAATCTAACACTCAAAAAACAATAACTATATATTTTGTCTTACCCTAATGGTTAGTACAAAAACAAAGCTTAAAACTAGGTTAGTAAAAAATGGGGGGTAGATCCCACCCGGCCGGCTTCAGACCTGCAACAAAGAGAAGATATGGTTAAAATTTTGTTAAATATAGGCAATGTTTCAGTTCAGTAAGTAGGTGGACGAGAAAAGGGGAATACAAATAAGGGACTCACCGTAGCCAGTTGAAACTTGTGGCCAAAGCCGGCCACGTTTCCCAGGTAGGTTAGGGTGTAACCACCCCCATTGATGGCCGCCATGGCCTGCTCAGTCATCATACTTATGTATTTGTTTGGGAGGTACGTGAAAATTGTTACCTCCCCGTCTTGCAAGATCACTTTACGGCCGTCCCCGACGGCCGTCACGCTCGCGTTTATGGAAATTATGGGGTGCGCCACCCCAATCGTGAAATCGCCCTGGCGGCGATACTGCGGCGCTACGGCCGCGTTGACTCCGTTGAATGCACCAAGGAGATCCATCTGCAACAAAGCGAAAGAAAGCCATTTTAGTACCAAAATAGTAAGAAGTATTTTATTGTTAAAGAACCACGGTGGTTCAACGTAAGCTACATCATTGTAGCTTTCGGTGTATTTCAACTGTAAGTTGAAGTTTAAACGTTCACCGGGGCGCATCACCGTAACGGTAGTGAAAGAGGATCCCCCCCCCCCAGACCCCTCCTCCCACCTCGCCCCTCTTCCCCACTTCAGACTCGTGAAACACAAGAGAATTACACCACTTACATCTACTGTCAACCATCCAGTTTTTCAATTACAACTGCGATGATGCGTCTGCTGATATCAGCTAAGCCATCCCGTTGGACTCCCCCAGTAATTTTACACAAACTACTCCGTTGTGAGTTGCAGGGTGGTTTTGATTTTAAAAACTCTTTAACAAAATAATGTTCGTCCGAAGCAAAGTCCTGATCACTTTGAGCTAATGTCTCAAAACAATTTTCAATAGAATTTTGTCGAAATTTTTCAACAGCGTTAAAAAAATCCAAAATGATTTTATCGTTATTATTTAATTTTGGCAAACCCTGAGCCAGGAGTAAAGTTTTCAGAATCGGGTTTAAATTTGGAAAGTATGCATTAACTAAAGCGTTGGCCATGGATTATGTTTTCGAAAGGAAAACCAACCACAACAGAGTGTTTGTGAAAACTAACAGCAGATTTACGCCCCTGCAAAACAAAACAAAAAATAAAATAAAAAGTTAAATTTGGGTCTTTTCTGTAGTCTTCATTTCATACAACGGGAACCCGCGCGTATGAATGGTGCACACGTGAGAGTGGGTAAAATCCTATGCAAAAGTACAGCTGTGAATATTCCTTTGAGTGCTGCACACCTTTACGAGATACAAGTTTACGTTAACACGCCTACCCGTGTGCGACCTGCGACGCGACATGTTTTGTTAAATCAATCGCTGAATGGTTTGGCCATGCTATCACCCAAGTCAGAGGTCCTCCTCTAAGCCACCCCCTCCCCCTCCCCTACGTTCAGTCCTGGTCAATATGAGCAGTAACGAAAGCGAGAGGGCAATTTTACTTTCGAAGCTCCTTGCCCCCGCTCCTCCCACAAGACCGACAGGAAGGAAAGAAATTCCAATTTTGCGTGCTCCGCCCCCTCGACCAGCCGAGGCTCCCAGGCTCCCCCC
>NW_026267255.1:541977-547987 GCF_000697945.3 Frankliniella occidentalis | reverse complement strand
GTAGCCCAGGACCGATCTTACCAAAAACACCCAACCTAGGAAAATTGAAATAGTAAGCTGAAATTTTGTGGAGTTGTGCATTAAGATGTGTAGATCACGAATCCGTCGAGTCCCACCTTGGGACTGGTGAGGAACACCCGGTATTGAACACGAAAGGGCGTAAGTGCACCATTGTACGAAATCGATGATATCAACTGTTCCGTTCAACCTAGGAAGCTGCAAATAGCATCAAAATGACCGGGAAGAACTGAGGAACAAATCTATACCCCTATTGTAGACAAAAATGACCCACACCCATTCTAAAATAAACAATATTTGAGAAAATTGTCAGTACCGGTATTGTACCTTGGCGCTCCTCAGGTCGTAGCAAATATGGCAGAATAGTAACGTACAAATTGTTCATTGCAAAGTTGTGCGCCCATTCGTCACCTTGATGTGGGTGTTTTTACTTCACGGGGGACTTGAACCATTGCAGAGATATGAAGCCTAAACTAGCACGATGTATGACCCTCTGGGCGCGCTCCCGCCTCCGCTCCGGACCGCCGCCCCCCTCCACCGCCTAGCGCTCTCTCTCTCTCTCTCCCCCCCTGCACGCAGCGGGTGAGACAGAGACAGCGCACAGCCCGCTCGGCCAGTCCGCCCGCTAAGAGTGACATTTATAATGTTAAATATTTAACGTTTAGAAAGCAGCAATAAAAAAACTTTTTTGTGGAATGTATTCGTCTTGGATCGTACTCCAACATACCCGAAATTCAAAATTAGATGCGACAATTTAGAGCAACCCGCCAGAGAAAACAAGTCGTGTGTCTGGATCACTTTTAACGGCTGTCGTGGGTGAACGGTTTAACAAATTGTTTGTTCGGCATGTACGTTTTACTCAATAAACTGCATATTTTCCGACACCGCGTGCTAAGGTGCAGATAAGTAGCATTTTTATTCCCAAAAGGTTCTGTAAGTTTGATTGTGGTATTTCATTAAACATTAGAACTACGTTTTAGCCCCCCACGCAAGATGGGCAAGGTGCACGAAAAAACTGTCAAGAGGGAAAATAAAGAGACTAACCTTCTCAGTTACATACAACTTGTTTGAGGGCTGGGAGTCAAGTGGATTTAGTGGCAGAGTGAATAGACCAGGCGAGCGGCGCTCTCCAGAGACTCCAGGTAGGGGTGCGCGGCGCGGTTTGAACGCCCGCACGGGTGGTGGATGACGACTGGGGATTCAGGACAGTGACCTGTTAGATAGACGAGAACGTGCCCGACAATTGTTATCCCCATAAATTGTTTATATTGTTTGGTCGTTTCAAATGGCAAAACAAACAAAGTGATTATTGCTTATAGTATAATATTCGAAAAGTCTTTTATGTCGTTTTCGGGAGACGATTTACCAGCAATTCCTGGTGAACAATGGGGATAGAAGTTGTCGGGCACATTCTCGTCTATCTAACAGGTCACTGTCCTGAATCCCCAGTCGTCATCCACCACCCGTGCGGGCGTTCAAACCGCGCCGCGCACCCCTACCTGGAGTCTCTGGAGAGCGCCGCTCGCCTGGTCTATTCACTCTGCCACTAAATCCACTTGACTCCCAGCCCTCAAACAAGTTGTATGTAACTGAGAAGGTTAGTCTCTTTATTTTCCCTCTTGACAGTTTTTTCGTGCACCTTGCCCATCTTGCGTGGGGGGCTAAAACGTAGTTCTAATGTTTAATGAAATACCACAATCAAACTTACAGAACCTTTTGGGAATAAAAATGCTACTTATCTGCACCTTAGCACGCGGTGTCGGAAAATATGCAGTTTATTGAGTAAAACGTACATGCCGAACAAACAATTTGTTAAACCGTTCACCCACGACAGCCGTTAAAAGTGATCCAGACACACGACTTGTTTTCTCTGGCGGGTTGCTCTAAATTGTCGCATCTAATTTTGAATTTCGGGTATGTTGGAGTACGATCCAAGACGAATACATTCCACAAAAAAGTTTTTTTATTGCTGCTTTCTAGACGTTAAATATTTAACATTATAAATGTCGCTCTTAGCGGGCGGACTGGCCGAGCGGGCTGTGCGCTGTCTCTGTCTCACCCGCTGCGTGCAGGGGGGGGGAGAGAGAGAGAGCGCTAGGCGGTGGAGGGGGGCGGCGGTCCGGAGCGGAGGCGGGAGCGCGCCCAGAGGGTCATACACCGTGCTAGTTTAGGCTTCATATCTCTGCAATGGTTCAAGTCCCCCGTGAAGTAAAAACACCCACATCAAGGTGACGAATGGGCGCACAACTTTGCAATGAACAATTTGTACGTTACTATTCTGCCATATTTGCTACGACCTGAGGAGCGCCAAGGTACAATACCGGTACTAACAATTTTCTCAAATATTGTTTATTTTAGAATGGGTGTGGGTCATTTTTGTCTACAATAGGGGTATAGATTTGTTCCTCAGTTCTTCCCGGTCATTTTGATGCTATTTGCAGCTTCCTAGGTTGAACGGAACAGTTGATATCATCGATTTCGTACAATGGTGCACTTACGCCCTTTCGTGTTCAATACCGGGTGTTCCTCACCAGTCCCAAGGTGGGACTCGACGGATTCGTGATCTACACATCTTAATGCACAACTCCACAAAATTTCAGCTTACTATTTCAATTTTCCTAGGTTGGGAAGATCGGTCCTGGGCTAGGGCCGCTTCTAGCTGGTCCAGGAGCGCGTGGTCAGCTGTCCGCCTTGCCCGCTGGATGGCGGCCAGCGCCTCCCACTTCATCTCGAGGCAGCCCTCGTTAGAGGACGGCGTTTTGCACGAAGTTTTGAAATCGCGAGGGCCTGTAGTGCCATCGCGTGCTACGTCAAAATACAAGATTTTTGAGCCTAATGGCGACCTGATCGGACCACGGGAAAAGGTCCCGCCAGGCTGTCAAAGTTTAACACAGAACTCTTATAGGGAAATGGTGCAAAAAGTGAAATTTCCGGTTTTAGCCTTTTGGATGCAAAATTTTTGAAAAACTCGGGCGGAAATGCAATCTACGCGTAAAAACACTCCGGAGACGTGCCACACGACATATTTCATATCGGGATACCTGAGCTATGCAATGATGAATTCCTTCAAAAACGACGTTTTAACGCCAATATCGCTCAAATGGCCATTGCATAGCTCAGGTATCCCGATATGAAATATGTCGTGTGGCACGTCTCCGGAAGCGTTTTTACGCGTAGATTGCATTTCCGCCCGACTTTTTCAAAAAATTTGCATCCTAAGGGCTAAAACCGGAAATTTCACTTTTTGCACCATTTCCCCATAAGAGTTCTATGTTAAACTTTGACAGCCTGGCGGGACCTTTTCCCGTGGTCCGATCAGCCCCATGGGAACAGTCACATCTAGTCGATGGGGAGACAACGTAGACGAAATACATGGAGTCGACGTGGACCATCGACTCGACCATCGAGTGCCAAACGGCACTAGAATCCACGGGGATAAGAAATAGATGTATCAACTCGATTGTCTACTCTGTATCCACGTACCATTCCCCCAAAAATATGTTTTCAAAAACACACAAAAAAAAATTTTGTGTTTCGGTTTTCTTTGACCATGCTTGCACGTTTGTATTAATTTCAGTCACATTAGAGAAGTTAATCACTGTACCTTTGCTGGGAGTTGAACCTTGGACCTGACGCTTGGTAGACGGCGCCGCTAACCACGCTGCCACCGAGGCATCTGCTTAGACCCTTTCTCTGCGAGCTATATACTCGGCAAGGTCCCCCGTGACTACATCCACGACCTATCCACGTAGTTGCTATAGTGATGGCAAAGTTACAGCTTGCCCTTTCCTGCTTTTAATCGTGTATAAATAAGGACACAAAATATGAAACAGAAATCTATATAGTAGTGCGTACATCGATTAGTGACTGAAATATCTATGAAGAATACCAGTGTCATATGTCTATATAGAAATGTCCTCGCTGCATCTATGTGGATACGTAAGGTGTTTGTCCACGCGGAGAACAATATACGGTATCTACGTGGAAGTATCATACTGTTTCTAGGTAGATTGTTCCCTCTTTAAATAACGTAGATATGTTGTGGACGTGTCCACTTAGACGACGAAAGGAAGTATCCACGTGGAAACTTCATTTTCGATCTAGGTGAAGACTACCACTTAATATCCACATAGATATTCAGTGGATATGTGGTCGACCAATCCTCATCCACGTCATCCACGAAGATTCCATCGAATCCACGTGGATAGGATGTGTCGTTCCCATGGGGAGGTCGCCATTAGGCTCAAAAATCTTGTATTTTGACGTAGCACGCGATGGCACTACAGGCCCTCGCGATTTCAAAACTTCGTGCAAAACGCCGTCCTCTAACTCGTAGAGGTCCCGGATCGTCTTGGCCGGGTAGTCTTGTGGCGATACCGGTGGCAAGGTACTTGGTGTTGAGCCCTTCTGTTCGCTTTCAAGTCCTGGAAAAATAACATATATGAACTGGAAGGTTGTGGTAGGAGCGCAAGGTAGTATACTGGGACCACTACTCTTTTTATCCCGCCCTTCTGCTTTTAAAAAAGCATTAGAGCGGGCTCTCCAGATCGTCATTCTGTTTGCCAATTGCTGTTGTGGAAAAGAAAAAGTCTGTTATCAATTTGTTTTTTAACAGTGGTTAATGCTTTAAGAACATTTGAGAAGGACGATACTCCTGGATAGTAGATTACCTGCCAAGGTTTCTGCTAGAGCTTCCTTAGCGTGCTCCATAGATGGATAAGCTATTTGCTATTTTCCTCGGTTATGCCTGTCTTTAAATTTAGAATTATAAAATTCAAGCCCACTTGCCCCAGTAGTTTTTTTTCTCTATTGTTGTACAGTCGTCGAGAATGACATAGCCCTGCTTGGGATTTGTGCACGTTTGCAGCCAATTGATGTTGATAGCAGTTTTAGGACATCTAGGTCCATCAGACGCACACTCGGCGCTGGGGCCGCACTTCACAACTTTGCACATTGAATCCGTAAAGCACGTCTCTCCACGCACACAGACACACACACACACACACACACGCACGCGCGCACACACACACACACACACACACGGCCGAGTCACGCGGGGCACGCACTATCACTGCGGCACACTCACTTCAAATCGAAGGCTGACTCTATGACGACACGTACGAACTGCACCGGGCCGCTGTCGACTTCTGACTGCCGTCGTCGTGCCCCTGCACCCTGGCCGTTGGGCCCTCCAGTCCACCCTCACCTCACCCTTCCTCACCCCCTGGCCTTGTGGTCGTGAGAGCGAGTAAAATTTCGGCTTTTAGTTAATTTCTTTCTTTTTAAAATCATAGTTATAGTTATGGCTGCGGCAGCTTTTACAACTTTCCCAAAATCAGAGCGGCGGCGGCAGCGCTAGGCAAAGGGGCAAATGCTGCGCTGGACCTGACCTGGGACCCGGCGGGGGCGGTAGCGGGGGCAATAACCTGTCGCGCTCCACTGCCTCCCCTTCCCCAACGCAGCCCAGCCACCCCGGCCGACGCCCGCGCGGCACACTCGTGTGAAGTGCCGCGAGTCCTGCCCAGGCCGGACGAGATGCGCCCAGAATCGCGGTTTGAACTGCAAGAGGTCTTTTGACAGCGATGAAGTACTGTAGGCTGTACGTCTCATGATAAATTATTGTTTGGTTTGACATACGATTTTAATCACAGTGTGGCTATGACGCACTCGTTCATGTGTAAAGTACCGAGTAGGTACGCGTACAGGCGCACGCACTATGTGCCCCGATGTGCCCCGTATTGAGGCCAGAATGTCGTGTTTTATAGCTGAGCAATTAAATGAACGCGGGCGGCGGCGGGTCCTCGCCTAACAAGGGAAGGTTTTTTGGTGGTACACACCAATTTCGCTGGGCGCGATACATATTGCAGGGGACATATGTAGATTAAGATTGGCACCAGTTTTAGCTGCCCATACTATGTTTTTCGTTTGTTTTGGACAATTTTTAGTAAGAAAACATAAAAGCAGCAAAAATGTGATCTTCAAATGCCTATAT
>NW_026267255.1:537643-541927 GCF_000697945.3 Frankliniella occidentalis | reverse complement strand
CCCCCCCCCACACACACACACACATACACACTGTAAGAAATTGTCGCACCGGGCACGGGACCATGGAAGATGTCGTACATTTACAATTCAGATTTGTAGATTCAGAAGCAATGCGTATCGATTTCGAATCCATGGACGAACAATAATTGTACGTGTTACATGAACAACATATTTTGTAAATAGTAAATTACAAAGTAACTTGTACGTCTTCTCTGAAAACTCATCAGTGTACATTGTATGCTGAAAAATCAGCTATCATCGATGACAGGTCAATGTAAATGGAATGATTGCTGATAAACCGGCACTCATATCAATGATGAAGTTTGTTTTTGGCTAATGTATCCTTTCAGACGGATACCATCGTAAAGTGGATAGCATTTCCAGATTCCTCGTGAAAAATTCTTCCAAACGAGCTACTATGTGATGGGGTTCAAATTGACCACTACTATAACTTGGCTTACATTACCGACATTTTCGACAGGCGGACTTTTGAGCACGCGCCGCTGTCGGCGGGTTTGCCTACTCTGTCCGCCCGTAAGGCGCTATAGCCCTTAGGGTATGCAATCCCGCAACACCGCAGCGCGTGCTCTAAATCACCCGGTACATGTAACTGGGAATGCGCAGGAGTGTTGCTGGTTCGCCTACCCAATTCGCCCGTAAGGGACCATGGTCCCTGCAGCCCTGGCGGGGTATGCGATCCTGCAACACTGCTGCGCATCCATTGTTACACCCGATACATGACCATGACTTGGCCAAGCAGCGACATGTCGAATGTCTCTCCCTTGCTGACACGCGTAATACTGTGTCTATCGGTCAGAGACTACGTCGACGGTGAAAGCGCCTGTTATGAATGTACCCTGGGAGCATGGTTTTACAGGTTTAACATGAATTCTGCCTATTCTGTCTGAAAACTCTATTTTCCTCATATTTTCCCAATTTTCCTAATCTTTCACAGGAATTTCCCGGGAATGTTCTCTGACCCAATATTCCAGGGAAATAGGAACTATAAATTTAACCCAATAATAATCATCATTTACATGAATTCTGCCTATTCTGCCTGAAAATCTATTTTCCCCATATTTTCCCAATTTTCCCAATCTTTCACAGGAAATTCCCGGGAATATTCCCTGACCCAATATTCCAGGGAAATTAGAAACTCTAGTTAGGCCACCTCTTTGCAGCCCTAATTCTCGCTCGGCACGCACAGTGCACACGGCCTTCGGGTGTCATGCAATGTCGTTTGCAGACACCATGCAGAACGAATGGCCGCAAGGCTCAAGTCGGCCCTTGAATTGGCCTTAGATGGCTTCCAGGCAAATACTGCAGTGTTTTTCGTGGAATAAAACTAACGATTCTGTCAGAGCTAGCACGCATCTAGGAACATTCGAAAGCGATCATCTAAGTTTTAATTTCCTCGTGAGGGCTGTACATGCAGCAGAACTTGTGCTGACTTGCTGCAAACCTCGTCGAGGCGCTTCTCGCGCTCCGGGATGACTTGAGCAAGGCGGCACACAACTCGGAAGCTGTTCGACGTTTCCGGAATCTCCAACGCCACGATGTCACGGTAAAAACAACGTCTCAATTTTTGAGGAAATAGGGAAAACTTTGAGGAACTCCCCCACGAAAAAAGGTCATGGTTGTGGGGATCAGTTCTGTTTGGTAGGCGAAATTCGATTGCTGAAATCGCGAGTCCAATACTCACAAGCAAAAATTGGTTGACGACCGGACACTTGTACGAAGAGAACTAAGCTGTAGTTTGTTCTCTTCGTACAAGTGTCCGGTCGTGGCAACCAACTCCTGCATGGGAGTATCGGATTCTTAATTCCAGCTATCGAATTTAGTCCACCAAACAAAATTGATCCTCTCGACGAAGTAATTTTTTTCCGTGTCTGATTTAACTAAAATTCCTCAGATTTCGACGAAGTCTCCCCCAAAAAATGTGGGACTTTCCCTTCTGAGAAGATTCGTCAAATTTTAAAGCGAGATGCGGGGAGGAATCTTCCTTACACATGAGAGTTCTTCAAAGTTTTCCCCTTTTCCTCAAAAATGAGGCATTTTTTTTTTACCGTGGAGGACGAATTGGTATAGATCGCGAACGTCACACTCTGTCAAAAGTACTGTACCAAAGTACAGCAAAAGGACGGTAATTTGTAGTGATGAGGTACATGGTTGTTGTATACTTTTTTGCTGTAGTGCCTAGTGCCCTGCCCATAAGACTCCATGTTAAGGGATACTGTACTTTGTACCTCAAAATACTGTACCTTACTCACTACAATGCAATCAGGTTCGGAACTCGTCTAAAAGATGCTCTTCTTTAGCCTTCTGAGGCTTGAGCCACCTGAGATCGGAACTCTTTTAAAATATGCTCTTATTGAGCAGGCTCCAGCTGCTCTGCTGGCTGCTCCTCTTCTCCCTTTTGCCGTTGCTGGAGGATGTCCAAAGGCAAGTCTTCTTTAAACAAGATATGAGGCATAAGTTTAGGCGTCATTTAACGGTGAAATAATCCTATACTGATAAATGACAGATCTACTTTAAAAACTTACCTTCTTCCTGCAAATTTTCACTCTTGGCAGACGCATGTCTGCTGTGAACAAGATGCCAGGTATAAACTAAGGCTTATTTTACAGCGAGATGCAAAACAGAGTGGGTGATATGCGCCGTTATTGTTCTTGTGGTACCGCACTCATAGGCAGGCGTGCTTAGTCAGTTGCACGGTGTTACGCGAGTGTTTTACTGGGCTTGCTAGATTCTTTAGATCAAACTGTGATTCAAGGCAATTATGTGTTTTAAATTAGTGACCTTTAAATCTCAATTAAATTATGATTTTAGAGCTGAAATGTCAGTTGGCTTGCTATCTAATATCAGTCGGTCTTTCACTCGCAGTAACTAAAAACACACTTGAAATTGGTTACTTCACGAAAAAATCGATTTTATTACTCTTTTTGCAATTGGCACACAAACACAAAACACTAATTGAAAAGGGGCAAAATCTCACAACTACGAAATGTATCAAATTAAAAGTTGAGATTTATTACATTGAAAACAAGGCAGTATTCTACAAAGACACTGTGAGTAATGCAATAAGATCAATGGGCAGTTTGCTACCTAACTTGCTAGGGAGGGCTAAGTATACAGATAACCGTTCACAATCTCCCTGGCTTTGCGACACCAGGCCCGCCAGTCGCTGGTGTCACCTGCCTCTCCATCTCTCGGATGAGATTCACCACCGTTGCACCCACCTTCGGATTAATATTGCGCTTCCGAACTAGGCGCTTTAAGAATGACGGATTGAGCTCGCATTGATACGGCGACAGCCGCACCAACGCGTGTACCTGCCTGGCGACCATGTCGTCCACATCGTACTCCGGTGTACTCAGGGTGTACTCCAGGTGTACTCTGCGCGCTCCGACCGGCAATTCTCAGTGTTCTACGACTGTACTCCGTGTACTCCGTACTCCTGTGTACACGAAAAATTCAAGTCGCCCACCCCTCGTTCCCAGAGGGGCACGTCGTCGTCGCTGGAGTGTATGGACGCCAGCGCCGTCCGGATAGGGCTTGGCGTCCGCGGCGGTGACGACGTTTGGGTGGACAAGACTCCAATGGGCAGGTATGTGGCGCCCGGGAGGGTGCTCCCAGCCTCCGCCGGTGGGACCGTCTGAGGTGGGTTCACGGGTCCCCGCGGCGCCGGTGTCAGAGCCCACATCTCCGCCGGAGAACTGAGAACTCTGTAGCGTTCTCGATCCGTCACTTCGACCACTAGCGGAAGTATGTAGTGGTCCGGCGAGGAGTGGGGCTTGGGCGAGGGTGGCTGTTGAGGCGGTGTTGCAAGCGACGCCGAAATGAAGAAATCCGACTGTCGGCGTCCAGTGTCGTGGCTTGGGTCACATGTCCACTGGAGTAGTTGTTGCATGATGCCGACGAAGCGCGTCAGGGCGCGCTCCACGAGCTCGGTCATACACGCCGTAGGCAGCCCCGCGCGTCTGGAGCATGACGAACATGTTTTGCGCGCGCTGCATGATTTCTTCTAGGCGGTGGGCTCGCGGCTGAGTAGTGAGGCGTGTGCGGCGGCGGGTGGTGCGGCGGCGGGTGGTGCGGCGGGCGCGGGGCGGTGTTATGTTGCACGAGAAGCCAAAACCAGGGTAGTCACTGATGCACAGGTTGAAGGCGCGGGAGGAGGCTGCTGGAGATGTTCCTTCACCTCGAGCGGACCGTGAACTGGCGCCCTTGGCCGTGGGAGGTTGAGCACGGGGTCTCGGTTTGGGTAAGAAAAGCGGGGGGGGGGGG
>NW_026267255.1:531280-531873 GCF_000697945.3 Frankliniella occidentalis | reverse complement strand
TGTCTGTTCCACTAGAAGGAGATGTGCTAGAGACTTCAAATTTTCAGTGTATCTTAAGGTTCACTCCTAGAAAACGAAACGCCTACGGCAAATCCTGCCAACCAACCCTAAGGCGCTGAAACGGGGTATCAAAGAAAAGGGGGTAGGTCAAAAAAGTCAGAAAAAAATATTTTTTTTATGAGCTCCTAAGGGGTAACTCGTCAAAGTAGAGCCCTTCGGGCGAAAATTTCGTCCGCTTTGCTCTATCTCTCACCGTTTAGGCGCTAGAGGGAGTTTCTATCACGAAAGTGGCCCAAAAATAAACAAATTAATTTTAGAAAATATTAGATGGTTTCCTGAGGGGTAAGTTGCAAAAGTAGAGCCCTTTGGGCGAAAATTTCGTCTGTTTTGCTCTATCTTTTACCGTTTGGGCGCTAGAGGGAGTTTCTCTCACAAAAGTGGCCCAAATTTGTTTTTATTAATTTCCGAAAATATTGAATGGTCTCCTAAGGAGTGACTTGTCAGAGTAGAGAATTTTCGGACAAAAATTTCGTCCGTTTGGCTCTATCTCTAACCGTTTAGGCGCTAGAGGGTCTTGTTTGACGAAAATAAGT
>NW_026267255.1:524815-526765 GCF_000697945.3 Frankliniella occidentalis | reverse complement strand
CCCCCCCGCGTGCACACACACACACACATCCGCACTGGCCATGACGTCGTCCAGGCTGACGTCACGGTGGTGGGCGTGGAGAGACTGCACGTTGGCGTACACCGCTCGCAGCGCGGCCCCGCAGCTCGTCGCCCTGACGAATGGGTGGCAGCTCGAAGGGCAACAGCTCCAGAGGGAGGTGTTGGCGAGAATGTGCTCGCCAACGCTTGATTTTGACAGTGTAGTCACTCGCCCTGGTTCGGATCGCCCTGCAGCTTGTTTGCGCGTTCCAGCAGCCGCTGGAACATTTCTAATCAGGCAGGTCAAAAGTTGGTCAGCGCGGCTGCTGCCACGCTGGTCCGCACTCTGACCTGCAGGGCCGCCAACGCGCCGGCCGGCCGTCGTGGGACTTTCCCCGGCGCCGGGCGGGGCACGGCGGGTAGAGGCCCCGGATCGGTGGGTTCGTAGTGAAATTCTGACCCAAGCTATTTCGGTTACTTTACCCGCCCAACCCAACCCAGTCTAGACCAATGCGACCCATACGCATATCAGTTGGGTCTGTCAGACCCACCATGGGCCACTCGGGTCCAGTCTGCGCGAGCCTGGACCCACCTGACCCGTCTGGGTCGTTTGGGTCGGCCTACCAAAATTTCGTCCCCCGCCCCGCACCTTCCTGCCCCTCGCCTGCAGACGAGTGCAGCGCCAGCTAGCGGTGACAGGTGCAATGCTACCTTTGGGTCGCTTGGGTCAAACGAAACCACGCTGACCCATTCCGGCCCAAGCGACCCAACAAACCGAGCTAAAAACCGCGCGGCCCACCGGACCCGTACAGGCCACATGGGCCAGTGTCACATGAAATCGGGCCACTATGCGCAAATATTACGAAGAGGTAGGCGCTGACCCAACCGACCCACCGATCCGGGGCCTCTAACGGCGGGGACAGGGCGGTTCAGCAAGGGATGAGTGACTGGGGAAGGTTGGCACCCGTGGCGGAGCGGGTCAGGAGAGCGCTCCGGCCCGGGTTAAGTCGACAGAGACGTTGAAGAGACGGTAGAGAGAGAAGGTCAGGAGTGGAGGTCAGGAGAGACGTTTTGAGTTGGAGAGTTGAGAGAGTCAGTTGGAGAGTTCATGGGTAGAGTTGAGTCTTGTGAGAGTTTTGTGAGAAGTATTCTTAGTGTCTTAAGGTAAAGTAAGCTGTCGTTATTTTCATCGTTACTAATCTTGTGTTCTTATGGTTTAGCTTCCTTGTTTGTATTGTGTTTTGCTTCTTTGAATAATTATCTTTGATAGTTCTAAATTAACCCTTGGTTTTCCCTTACCCATTCAGTTATCCAAACCGATACCCAAGCGAACGAAGACACAATATACAACCACAAGGTAGTTGGCGGCTGAGCCCGGGATTTCTGGACATTGAGGAATCCTTGTAAATTAAGCGACTATTACACCGCCAACAGAGGCACCGCTGACGCGCGTTGGCCGCCTGCAGCTCGCTTTGCTTCTCGCGGCTTCTCGCGGCGCCCACGTCCGCGGAGAAGCTAAGCCACAATGTCTGCACGGCTACCTCGGGCTCCGTGTCACCGGGCGTGCGCGAACGCGGGCACAGCATGCCGGCCTGCACCCAGACCAGGACGCAGATGGCGCCGTTCACAAGCCCATCCTGTACGTTGAGGTTAACAGTAAGCTTGTAGGGCCGCCCCACCACTGAAAGAATGAGGTAGGGGAGGTTCTGCGCACTCTTCGTTGGCAGTGCGCGGGCGCGATCAAGAATGGATTCGACACTCTCTTGCCTCCTGCGCCTCGCGGAAGAATCCCACACACAATTTCGGTTCTCTTGGATGCGGTCACGTGCTGGTATTCTAATAATTAATTGATTAGGTGCCTTTAACACTAGATAAAGCAGGAGGAGATGGAGCGCGCTGTGGGCCAGCATAGGCGACCCGTGTCCCCGCTAAATTGCACCCTGCGGTCGAG
>NW_026267255.1:518664-523095 GCF_000697945.3 Frankliniella occidentalis | reverse complement strand
GGGGGGTATAAAACACCTGACGGATTTATACCCCCCTCCTGGTATAGGGGGTATAAAACCACTGACTGATTTATACCCCCCGGTATAAATCCCCTAGGTGAACTGTACCCCCGTCAGCCCAGGGGGGGTACAAATTTTTTCGGTGATTTATACCCCCCGGTATAAATCCCCTGGAACATTTGTACCCTTGGGGGTGGAGGGGGTGGGGGTATAAATGTCCCAGGGGATTTATACCGGGGGGTACTAATGCCCCCGGGGTTTTACACCGGGGGGTATAGGGGTATAAATCCCCTCCTACACCGGTACGTCAAGTCGCTCCCCGGCTCCGGCGAGCTGCGCTCGGGAGGCGGGGGAGGCGGCCGGCCGGCCGCCTGCTGCAGTGATGACGCGCGTCAACGCAGATCGTTTACTCGACAACCCCGGACTGCCGGAGCCGAGTAGAGCCGAGGAGAGCCGAGCGCGACCCGACGTACACCAAATCGCAGGTATACGAGTTTCGAGACGGGGACGCCTTAATGGGCTGACGCTCCATCTCCCCAACTCCTTTATCTAGTCCTTTAACAGCTCTTTGGTGTTGTATTCGTCCTTGTCTTTGTTGGTGTGGTAGAGGCGAGGGTAATCGTTTGGCACCACCAAGCTGTTTTCGTCTACAAACCTCGACTCTATCATCTCGAGCTCTTCGTCTGTCAAAGGCACTTCTGCGTCGCCAATTTTGGCGAGGATCTCCGCAAACCTTCTGTCTTCGCCCTGTCGCATGTTTTGCGTCAGCTCCACGTACTCGAACTTTTGCCACAGAAGTGCACTCCCACCGAGGGAGTCCGTGGAGCTGACGTAGACAGGCTTACCTCCAAGTAGGACAAGTTGGCGAAAATCTCCAAATATTATTGTCCATAGAGAACCAAAATCTGCTTCGTTGCCCTTCGCCTCCTTGCAGCGCTGATCTACGGCCAGAAAATTGCGGTCCGATACTATACTAATTTCATCAATAATCTGGCCGTGGACGTTGGCGAAGGCGTTCTGCAAGTTGGTGAGGGCTTGTCCTTGCAGCGACACCATAATGTCGTCTGCGCCCTCGTTCAGCCGCCGGGTGGCGTCGGACTGTTGGTTCCAGGACAGGATGTACGCGTGGTGCATCGTGCTGCCCCCGATGTTGTGGGCCGCCTTGCCCGTGGGGGCGCTGATGACCACCCGACTGGAGTCCTCGCTGCCGTTGGCCGGGCAGAACGTCTCGAACGCGTTGGCGATGTTGCGGGCCACGACCGACTTACCCCGTGCCGGCCGCGCCGTCGATGTAGATGAGGCGCGGCGCGCTCTGGGTGCGGATGCCGTGGATGACCGCCAGCACCACCCCCTTCTGCTTGGTGTTGAGGCGCCGGCTGCCTCCCAGGCTCCGGCAGGTCGATGTTGATGTCCTGCGCATCGTCGTCCATGAAGTCCGCAACACCTTCAGCGTCGAAGAACAGCTTGGTGTTGCCGCCAAGCATGCCGCGTGCGCTGGCCTCCGCCTCGACCGCCTCAGCCTCGTCCTCCGCCACGCACGCCTCGAGCTCTTCCTGCATGTTGTCGTCCAGGCCCAGCGTCGCCTCAAACACCCGGCGCCGGCCCAAGATGACGTCCTCGTGGCGGGAGTACAGACTATGCATGCTGTCGTCTGCCTGCAGGATGCCGTTCTGCTCGTCCCGCCACGGCAGATAAAGCGTGCACATGCCCCGGTAGAAGTTTTCACTCTGGTCCCAGTCCTCGCTGTTCTCCGCGTACCTCCTGTACCGGATGACGCGCCGCCGCCAGCGCGGCTTCTGGCTCTGGTGGTGGATGGCCGCAAACTCAGCCAGGGTGACGTTGTCGAGCTCGGCGGCCCTCGCGGAGTACTTGTCGAAGATGTCTGGGAACCAGAGGTCGGTGGAGCCCGCCGGCATGGCCATTTTTCTGGCCTTTTTTCATGGCCTTTTTAGAAAACTTCCTCCTTGACTTGTGTTTGTCGCCATGGCCAGACTTCTTGTCCTTGTCCCTTCCCCTTGGCTTCCGTTCCTTTAACAAAACAACAATGTTAAATATTGACAGCGACAAAAATACACGATAAAAGTCACATTTAATGTAGGAATCGGCAATAACTGATAAATAACCAAAAAGGGACGTAATGACGCAAAGACCACTTACTTGTTCGTCGTCTGACGAGTCATCTGAACAAGAGTGATTTCTCGTAGAAATAAATGACTTTTGGCCCGAATCCTTGTCACTCTTCTTCCGTTCCTTGAACAAAACAAGAATGTTAGATATTGACAGAGAGACAAAAATACGCGTCAGATTCAGATGGGAATCGAAAATTACTGATTAATAACAAAAAATAACAGTAAATCAGGACAAAAAGGGCATTTACCTTTTCGTCGTCAGTGAATAGGTCTTCCTCTTCATGCTTTTGATTGTGAGGTTCAATTGAAACTATAGCGTTTGGGACTTCAACTTCACCTTCCTGAACCTCATCTTCAACATCTTCAACATTCTGGAAGGAAACGAAAATGTTAATTTTCGACAAAAAGACAAAAAGCAGCACTTCAGATCAAATAAGGGTGGAATTCGGAAATTATCAACAAATAACCTAAAATGAATTGTGTGACATACACACATAGCTTACAATTTCACTTTCGGGGCATTCTTCAGGTTCTCGAGGTTTTACAGATCGCTTCCGCTTCGCCGACTTCTTTTCATAGAACAGAAACAAAATGTGAAAAACAAAAAACAGACATCCAAAAAACGACCAGAAATTTCCTTGTTGGGCCTGGGGCAGTGCACGCGCTCCTCGGCCCGCGAGGTGTCGATGAAGGTGCACTTCCGGCTCGTCTCGCACAGGGGGAACTTGAGCAGCACCCACGCGGCCTCCTGCGCCGACGTCTCCTTGGCCCGCAGGATGCGGGAGCAGAGCATCTTCATCAAGGTGCGGTCGTCGAAGCCCCGCCCCCACCGCAGCCGCGTGATGTCATTGTGCAGCTGCGAGTGGTTCTTCTCGGCCTTCGTGACGTACGACACGCAGTACCGTATCAGACTGTACACGTCGAGCACGATCTGCGCGTCGGTCGCCCCGAAGGCCTCCAGCACCCACGGAATGTACGGGTTGGTCCACCTGTCCTGCACGTGGCGCTTGTACAGGACGGTGGGCCGGCGCACCCCCGTGCGGATGGCGAGCTCGTACGTGGCGTCATCCGGGCAGCGGGCCTCGGCCACCACCTCCTCCAGGGCATGGAGTAAAGCGGTATGGAGTAGAAGCTTTATCGTCCCGGGGCCCTGCGCGCCTGCCCCCCCAAACGGGGAATGAATGAAAGTGAAAGTTAACCGTATCTCTGCTATAAAAAGAAGGGGGGGAAATTAAAAGAAAAGAGGGAAGGCACTTCAACACATGTCCACTGATAATCCACCGGCACGCGACGCAGAGTTCACAGGGGACCGAGATCGACGGGCGACACACTCCTTCACGCCATTTGGAGATAAGGTCTTTTTAGCCCGCTCTTTTGCTTAAAAGCTATATAAGCGGGCTTATGCCATCGCCTCTGCACTCTCAGACCTGTACTGATTTATTTATTAGTAACTTATAAAAGTTTTTATGCAGCAGGATTACTGACTAATTTGTTCCTTATTCTCACTGTAAAATGGTTGGCGTCATTTAACGCCAAATCATTGGCGTCCTTCAAAGAACGCCAAATATTGGCGTCCTTCAAAGAACGCCAAATATTGGCGTTCTTTTCCGAAAAATGCCAAATATTGGCGTTCTTTTCCGAAAAACGCCAAATATTGGCGTTCTTTTCCGAAAAACGCCAAATATTGGCGTCTTTTAACGCCAAATATTGGCGTTCTTCTCCTTCGAACGCCAAATGTTGGCGTCTTTGAACGCCAACTTCTGGCGTTATCACAGAACGCCAATTCTTTGGCGTTAAAAGACGCCAACCAGTTTAGAGTGCTGGATATCGTTGTAAGTAGCTCACTGATAAAAGAAAAAATTGTCAGTAATTAAAAATGAAATTATTTCGCATTACTGATGAAAGTAGTTGTCAGTAGCTTATAAAGGTTTTTGCGCAGCAGGAATACTGACAAAAGGTGAAAAAAATCAGTAACAGGATGAGAGTGTGTGTCTGTCTGTCTGTCCGTTTCCCAAGAAGGACGTGAGCTAGAGGTTTGAAATTTTCAGGGTATTATTGTTGTCATTTCTGGTCAACGAAACGGTTGGTGCAAATCCTGGCAACTACCCCTAAGTGGGTCTGAGGGAGTAACAAAGAAATAGGGGTTGGTCCAAGAAGTGGAAAAAAAAAAAAATTATGGTCTCCTAAGGGGTAACTCGTGAAAGTAGAGCCCCATGGGCGAAAATTTCGTCCGTTTGGCTCTTTCTCTCACTGTTAAGGCGCTAAAGCGAGTTTCTCTCACGAAAGTGGCCCAAAAATAAAT
>NW_026267255.1:508153-517171 GCF_000697945.3 Frankliniella occidentalis | reverse complement strand
AGCTCTGCAAAGCGAATGCTTTGTAGGAATTTAACAGTGTTAGGTCGATTACAGGTGAAGTGTACATTCTTTGACGTTGGAACAATTTAAATTTTAGCGCCGTCCACTCTTGCGGAGTCTTAACAGCTATGGAGACATTTTACATTAGTTATTTACAGCATAATTAGTTGAGGACAGTGTCGGTGAATATTAATTAACTTAGGAGCCTGTAGGGGAAAAAAAATATTATACAAAAACCCTACGCAGGTACGTTATATGGGTTAAAACACTAACAATAAATAGAACAAAAAGTATGATACAATTTATACACAATGACATTAATACGGGTGGTGCGCCAACAACAATATAAATGAAACCTTTTTGTGCACTTAAAATTGACAAAAACTACAAAACAGGAAAAAGTTGAACGAAACACACACTAAACGCGGAACATTGCGTTACTATAGACAAATATTAGCAAAAAAAAAACCATAGAGAAACTGATATTCTTGAAATAACAAAATATGGCAAACGGAATGTCTTTGGAGATCAACACAGGAACTTGAGATTGAGATTTTTTTTTTACTTATCTTTAAATTTTATCCAATGGGTCCGGCAGATCGAATTCGGCCAGGCACTCGTCCAAAAAGTCGGACGATAAACCATAGGACGTCGCCGATGGTAGGCGAAGGGACGCCAAGGACACCTCCGGGAATGATGTTCAAGATGTTAGAGAAGGCGGCGGTGGCAGAAAGTCTTGTGCCGAGTCATTTGGTGTGTCCATGCCCGCGAAGATGTCGCCCCGGAGGATCGAAGAGTACATCTCCGGCTGACTGAAGGAGTAGTCCGTGGTCAGTGACGGCAGTGGTGGACTGGGTGTGAAGTCCAGGGGCCGACGGTAAGGTGTTGGTCCGAACGGTCCCGCTGGTGAAGGCAGCGACACCGTTCCTTCCGAGGTTATTGGTGATGGTGGCGGAGGTTGTTGGAGATCCTGGGGTTCCGTTGGTGGGGGCACTGGGCTGCAGAGCACCCGATATTGTGATGGGCGTTCACTCCCTGCTGCCTCCGGTGACGCGGGCAGAGGGCAAGAAGGCCCCTGATTAAAAAACTGTTGTATGACCCGATTGGCAATGGAGGGCCTTCCTGTGCTTGCGCTGTGCTGGGGGTTTTGTGCCGGTGAGCTTGGAACCGTAGTTTTCGTCCTGTTTGAAGGCCGGCGAGGGCGCCGTTGTTTTCTAGTTTTGATGGCAGCAGGTCCGGGGATTTGTTTCCTGAATTTGGCCCATTGGTCACTGATTGGCAACGGACGTGGTGGCGGCGCGCCCGATGTAGAAGGCTGCGCGTCCGGCGGTGTGAGAACAGAGTGATGAGCAAGAGCGTCCGTGTTGGCGTTGCACTGCGCCGTCCACATGGTGCGCATGGTGCAGTTAAAGGCCCGCGTAGAAGAGGCGGCACCAGGTGGGACAGGGACAGTGACTATGGCCATTTCAGGTGCATACGGACAGAAGGGGCAAGGCGTGGCCGTGTGCAGCACATGGTAATGTGTTGAACACGCCTTTGAGCACCTGGGGCAAGCCGACGAGATGCTGGAGCTCCCACGATGTGCATCCGTCGAAAGGTGTTCTGTATCAAGGAGCCTAGAGATTCCAGCATCAGCAGGTAGCTTTCTTTTTCATCGTACAGTGGCGTCCGTTGGGAGGCCAATATAGCCTTGGGGTAGGCATCTGCCGTTTGAACGCGAACTAGTATCTTGGCATACGGCTCGGTGCGAATGATGCGGGGTGCTTGTACTGGAGGCGAGGGGTCCTCCACTCTCCAAGTGGGTGTACAACGAGTTGCGTGGGTATCCGCGAGTATTCGAGAGTATTAGCGAGTATCCGCGAGTTTATGCGAGTAATGGCGAGCATCCGCGAGTATAAGCCGAGTATTTGTCGATTTTTTCGCGAGTTTTCGCGAATTTTTCGCGAGTTGTCGCAAGTTGCCGCGAGTATCTTGCGAGTATTTTTCCTAGTGTACAACGAGTTGACGAGTGGGGGACCCCTCGACTGGAGGCATGATGATTCACAGAAGAGCTGGTGGCTGGTGGCAGAAGGCTGGCTCGGCTGGTGGCGGAAGGCTGGCTCCTTGTGAGTCCTATCGTTCTGCTTGAAGGACGAATGGGGCTCGATTTTGCGCTGATTTTTAGCTGTTTGAGGCCAAGGCGGTGCCTCTGGATTAAGGGGAGGGCTAGCTTGAACTGCTCGTGTCCGTCTGTCGTCTGTGTAAGAGAAAGGAGATAATCCAGAGGGCCTGGTGCAAATCCTGGCAACCACCCCTATGGGGGTGAAAGGGGGTAACATCTAGTCGTATTGACAGTCTGCTCCACCACGAAGTATCTGGTATTGTGTGCCTTCAAAGCGTCCTACATTGATTGCCGTGTAGACTTCTTTACTTGCTCCCTGCGTGAATCATGAAACAGCGGTTAATATCTGCTGATACTGTAACCCTTTATTGTGGATAAGAAACTTACCTCTGATGTTGTTTCAGCAGGTGCTGTCTTTCCTTTTGTCTTCGCCTTGTGTATGAAGTCTTGGTTGTCCTTCAATGCGTATGTCACATAGTCGTAGTGTCCCCAACGATTAACCCTGCACCATCCGCTGTTGGAGCACTGTACAAAAGGACGTGACGTGTCCACCGGTCGTTCCCTTCCACTCTCTCAATGACCACATCAGAAGTAGTGCCATCTGGACAAGTTGTATCAGGCTGAAATATTAACAACCCCGTTTTGTACATTGTGGTGAAAACTGGCAGCTCTAGGTCGTCTCCAAAAGTATTTAGCAGTATTGAAGGCTGAGCCAGTCTTGGGATCGATCGCATCAAAGGAATATTGTTCCCAATTACATTCCACTTGCAACACAACATTTGTGGGTACCTGAAAAGAAAACAACATGTAATTATTAAGAAATATCATTGAAAGTGAAAAGTTCACGCTGAACGAACCTGATCTCTGATCGGCCTATCTGCTGTGAAAAACACACAGAAGTCATGTAACAATCGGAAAGTCTTCCTTGTAATTCTAAGGTTCAGTTATTTTAGGCGTTTGTCCTCATCGATATACGGCTTGTTCCTGACTTCATCTCGTTTTAATAGTGTATCCGTTACAGAATAATGTTTATCCGTGTCCGTGCAGTACTCGAAACATTGAAACATGCAGGCACCATCTGCTTTAATCGCCAAGTACACTGATCCTTTGAAGGCTCCACTTTTAACAATCATCTTCTTTTCATTTTCCTAAGGAGTAGCATATTTAGTAATTATTGTGCTGCACACCGTGGGAAATGTAACCGCTCCTGTTCAAGGCGAATAAAGTCATGCTCCTGTAGATGAGCACAATGTTCTACCGTGCAAAGTATGGCCTAGGTCATGCTTGTTTTAAGCCCCAATCGCCAATGCGCTAGGATGTTGGGTTTATTTTTAATATTTTTTTTCTTAAACCATGTATGACTCCTGAGTTTCACAGGTCTGCCCCCTTAATATGCTGTGTCAGCGACCGCGACCTCTTGAAGGTTTTCTTGCACATGTTGCACTCAAAAAATGTCTACCCGTAGTGGCTCTCTTCGTGCTGCCGGAGACTTGACACCCTAGAGTACACCTTTTCGCACACGGTACACGAATACTCTGCGCCGTCGTGCTTAGGCTTGTTGGCCTCATAGTGTCGAATGGTGTCGAAAGACCGACTTTCTCTTCGTCCGTTAAAGTATCGCCGAACGTGAACGTACTGTTTGGGCCAGCTGAATCAGCAATGGAAAATTAGAAATTAGTCTCAAGTAGCACATTCCGTCACGATCAAAACTGTAGTCTTTACTACCCTTGCCTGTTTATTTACACCTACCTTCATCAATTTCTCCGGTCTCGGTTGTATCGTCTGCTTCTTCTCGTGCTGCTGTCTCTTCCATTTTATTTTCCTGAGTACTTTTCATATTCCCCTCCGAGTCAGTGAAAATGTGAAAAGTCAGTGACCCAAAAGAGTCCGCTCGCTCAACTACAGAACCATAACAATATATTAGTTCAGTATGCATGACTTAAATGTCCATAATGTAGAACAATCAGGCCCGCCCTAATTGCTGAGGTGATTCTCTTCCTGTGTTTTTCTAGTATATTAATAATGCCTCAAAACAACGGTACAACTTTCTACTTTTTTTGGAACCTACGGTTTGTGGGGTCAACTTTATCAAATCTGGCAGTTGTTTGCAAATTCAACGAATAGTTGAACGCCAGTTGCAATTTTGGTCTGCTTCAATCAGACGCCTCATTTGGTTCCGCCACACCACGCCACCGCTCCCCGCTGTGCGGGGGCGGGCCACATGTGACACCAGAGCCGAGTATAGCTGGCGAGGGTCGGCTCCGGGCGGGCCAGGCCGGACCCTGGTTTGGCCCTACCTGAGTCTATTCTTTGGGTGAAATAGAGTATAGAGGGTCGGTTGGCGAGTACAACTTCATTTTCAGTCTCGGCCTTCTCGCGGTGACTGCTCGACATATTCCGTCCAGCTTGTACAGACGCATCGTTTCTAATGCGGCTACGGTCTTGTAAGTTGGATGTGCTGCTGCAGCCGTGACAGCCGGTGCGTTAAGGCCTTACATCACAGTTAAAGCCCCTAGTTTAAATCCGGGTGACCTCGCCCCCCCCCCCCCCCCCGGTGTTGTAGGAGGGGGGCGGTGATGCAGTCGACCCCACCTGTTGACTTCTTCTTCGGCGTCTCGATGGCCCTCTTGATGTCGGAAAGAGTGGGGGGTGCCAGTTGATGTCGTCATCCGCGGGCGGCTCGATGGGATTCGCCGGTCCAGGTACGTTGAGGAGTTCTTCGAAGTGGCGCCTCCAGCGATCCATGATCTGGTCTTGTTCCGTTAGAAGCGCCCCGTCCTCGTCCTGGATGAGACCCGCGAATGACTTGAATGGTTTCTTCAGGAGCCGACGGGTGAGGCGGAACAGCTCCGCGCCCCTGCGGTCCTCCCGGGCCGCTTCTACCTGGTCCAGGAGCGCGCGGTCAGCTGCCCGCCTTGCCCGCTGGATGGCGGCCGCCGCCTCCCGCTTTATCTCGAGGCAGCCCTCGTAGAGGTCCCGGATCGTCTTGGCCGGGTAGTCTTGTGGCTATACAGGTGGCAAGGTACTTGCTGTTGAGCCCTTCTGTTCGCTTTCAGGTCCTGGAAAAAGCACATATATAAATAAACTGGAAGGTTGTGGTAGAAGCGCAAGGTAGTATACTGGGACCACTACTCTTTTTATCCCGCCCTTCTGCTTTTAAAAAAGCATTAAAGCTGGCTCTTTAGATTGTCATTCTGTTTGCCAATTGCTGTTGTGGAAAAGAAAAAGTCTGTTATCAATTTGTTTTTTAACAGTGGTTAATGCTTTAAGAACATTTGAGAAGGACGATACTCCTGGATAGTAGATTACCTGCCAAGGTTTCTGCTAGAGCTTCCTTAGCGTGCTCCATAGATGGATAAGCTATTTGCTATTTTCCTCGGTTATGCCTGTCTTTAAATTTAGAATTATAAAATTCAAGCCCACTTGCCACAGTAGTTTTTTTTTTCTATTGTTGTACAGTCGTCGAGAATGACATAGCCCTGCTTGGGATTCGTGCACGTTTGCAGCCAATTGATGTTGATGGCAGTTTTAGGGCATCTAGGTCCATCATTTCGCACCTGGGCAAAGAATAGCTGATTTGTGGACATAAGACTCGATTCTGGAGGCTCGTCGTCTTGAGCTTTTCGCTTACAGCTCCTCACCTCTCTCGCTGCGCATCACCTCACTTAACGTCATCACCTCTCCAATGAAGACTCGCTTTAGGGTTTAGTCTAGACCAGGGTACTAATCGTGTGTTTATTCCAGCGCCCCCCCCCCTTCTGCCTCTCTGCGTTCTAGGCGCAGCCAGCGCTGACACTCAACGCACTTCACGTTATCCAGACGCCCCCTCCCCCACGGACAAAGAAAATCCGGGCAAGTACCATGCAACAGTTGGACTATAGTTTTTTCGCGGGTTGCACAGTTTTACTGCAGTTTGGCGGGTTAGGTTAGGTTAGTTCCGAACTACACTTCGAACAACAGTTGGGAAGTACAAACAAAACCTACAGTTGGTCTCACACTTTAAGTGCAGGATTGAAAACCTCGACAAATTTTTGTGCCGGAAATTTCTTCTACTCCTACCTTTAGACCTTCCCCCGCTAAGCCCCTCTCATCCGATTAATTGATTGTATCACTCCTACCTTGATGAAAATTGATTAAGATGATGGGAGTTGAACCTCTGACCTCGGAGTTGGTGCCAGCACCTCGTCGAAGGGCATCCGCGAGTAGACCGCCACGCCTCCCGCGGCCCTCTCTTGATGCGCGGGCGCGTCGCAGCGGACTACCTCCTGCATGCCGTCACCCAGGTCGATGGTCTGACCCGGGCGCAGCCACGTCTCGGCCAGCAGCAGGACGTCCGACTGCATCATGACGTCGTCCAGGCTGACGTCACGGTGGTGGGCGTGGAGACACTGCACGTTGGCGTACACCGCTCGCAGCGCGTGCGCGGGCCGCTCCAGCAGCGAGGCCCACGGCACGGTGAACGGTTTGCTGCGCAGCCTCTGCTTCCCCGCCTCCATGTTCACGTCCCGCTTGTCCAGCCTGGGGTGCTTGAACAGACTACTGGCCGCCCTGGCCTCGCGCTGCGGTCGCTGCACTCGGCCCGTCGCCACCCGCCGCAGGCGCTCTCCGGTGTACTTGATGAACAGGCCTGCCAAATTGCGCACCCTGCTCATCCCCACGTACACCATGTTGTTTTGCATCAAGTCGTAGTACTCGACGCACGCCGCGTCGTACGAGCTGCCCTGCGACGAGTGGATGGTGTCGGACAGCGCTGGGACGAGCGGAAACTGCCGGCGGGTCAAAATTTGTGAAATCACAGGGTTTGAACCGTCATGTCCACCTTGGTGAGCAACCTTCTCAGGGTTTGTTACCCATGAGGGACTTCCTTCGGAACCGTTCTTACAACTTCCAAAACCCGCCGCGTTTCGGAGATATGAAACAATCAAGTTTTTCGGAAATTTCGTGCAGCGTTATCTTTTAAATGCCGCTAGAGGGCCAAATTTTGATCAAATCTCAAAAACTAGGGTACCGTTGGAAAGAGGACGAAAAAAGGAACACTAAAATTATTTTTGCCGAATTTTTTGGTCAACTTTTATTTTTGACCTGTAAAAGTGAATATTTTGAATCAGAATTCCGAAATCAACATGATTACGGATTTTGACCGCTCCGGTCTCTAAAAATAGCTTGGACCATCAAGAAAACGAAACGCATGTCGACAGAAAGTATTTTGTTTCGTTTGGGAGAACCAGCGTTTCTCCCTGACCTCTGCAGGCCCAATTTGTAGCGTTTTCGGCCTTTCTGAGGGCTTCAGGCCCCTTCCCTGCACCCACATCCACGGTGACGGACCCTGAAGGCTCTTCGGGCACTCCAACAGCACAGCGACGAGTTTTAGAAACCGGCGCCGACACCACCAGCCGTTTTGGGGGGCGACAGTAGCGCTCTAGTGGCGGACTTCGGAAACAACATCAAGTTTCGTAGTACTTTGGGGGCTTGGGCAGTGGAGGGGAAGGGATATCCCGCATGAAAATAAGTACATACAGATGACACTTTGGGGTATACTTTTGTTAAAGTATACATTAAGTATACATAAGGTATAGCAGATTGGAACCGCAATACTTTGGTG
Organism: Frankliniella occidentalis; assembly: GCF_000697945.3. Lineage (NCBI taxonomy): Eukaryota > Metazoa > Arthropoda > Insecta > Thysanoptera > Thripidae > Frankliniella > Frankliniella occidentalis. The sequence continues at coordinate 509,468 of NW_026267255.1, read as the reverse complement.
ACACTTTTGGAATACTTTTTTGATGCTTTTTGTATACTTTTTTTTTATACTTTTAAGACACTTGGGCAGGCACATTTTTGGCTTCTTTTTACCATGCGCGGGTAGGAGTTTGTTTTAATAAAACTGCCAACACCGTGTTGATATTTTGAAACGATTACACGACAATTCACCCCCTCCAAATCCGAACCCACGTCCATTCACACTCGGACAATTTGAACCCAATCAATTCACCCCGAGAAATTTCGAACCCATGTATTCACCCAACCCTTTTTTAAAATTGTAAAGCCAACACTAGCACGGAGTATCGACGTATTCAAAATTCTTAATAGCCGAGGAGATTCAGCAGCCATGAAGCGGAGTATGTCCGAGCATCAAAAATAGCCTGGCGCTCCAGGGAAACACATCACGCTTACACGCGTACTTCACGGGCATGGGTTAACAAGGAAAATTACTGCGGAGTGAACGTGGAGGATACATCCTATATGATCACCGACATGGAGAAAGGCCTGATGAACGCCGTCCAAGCCCTCTTCCCCGCCACCTAGCTCCGCCTATGTCTCTTCCACTTGCGGCAGGCAGCATTCCGCAAAATTCAAAGTCTCGGCCTGCAACCCGCTTACCAAGATGACAACAATGACACGGTGAGGACTTCATTCCGTGAGGTGGTGGGTCTCGCTTTCGTTCCCACGGAAGATGTCGAGGAAGCCTTCAATGAGGCAAAGGCTGCGGCGTCGAGGTCAATGCGAGACTTCGTCAAGTACTTCGAAGAGACCTACGTACTTGGGAAGCGCGCGCGCAATCGACGCCAGCGCCGGCCACCCACCCGGCTACTTGCCTGCGCTGTGGAACCAGCACCAAGCTGCCCGAGACAATGAGCCGAGGACCAACAACCAGACTGAGGATTGGCAGAATCGATTTCAGTGGGCAAGAGCCACCCCACACTATACAAGATAATCGATGAGTTCAAAAAAGAAGAGGCCGACACTCGGGTCGTGCTGAACGAGATTGATGCCGGCCGCAGCCTCAAACCACCTCAGCGTCTGAAGTACAAGCGCATCAACGAGAGGCTCCAGCGGCTGGCCGACTTGTACCAGGACTACAAGGAGGGAGAGCGCCGGCTTGACCACTTGCGCGCCTGTGGCCACAATGTCAACATCATGTAAAATAAAATGACGTGAAAACGAAAATATTTTTTTTTTAATATAAGTATTTGGGTGCGAAATGTCTGGGTACAAATAATCATTGTGCCCGGAGGTATCCCGACCACCCCACCTTTTTCAACTCTTCTTCCCCTTCATCATACCCCGTTCCAATT
>NW_026267255.1:502288-506443 GCF_000697945.3 Frankliniella occidentalis | reverse complement strand
GGTCGATGGGCACCAGGCCCCGCAGCTCGTCGCCCTCAGGGATGGGTGGCAGCTCGAAGGGCAACAGCTCCAGAGGGAGGCACCGCTGACGCGCGTTGGCCGCTTGCAGCTCGCTTTGCTTTTCGCGGCTTCTCGCGGCTTCTCGCGGCGCCCACGTCCGCGGAGAAGCGAAGCCACAATGTCTGCACGGCTACCTCGGGCTCCGTGACCCCGGGCGTGCGCGAACGCGGGCACAGCATGCCGGCCTGCACCCAGACCAGGACGCCGGTAGCGCCGTTCACAAGCCCATCCTGTACGTTGAGGTTAACAGTAAGCTTGTAGGGCCGCCCCACCACTGAAAGAATGAGGTTTCTCTTGGATGCGGTCACGTGCTGGTATTCTTATTGGCTGAGCGATTAGCGAAGCCTATTACTCCGTCTGGTCGGAAAAAACTTTGTCTGTCTGTCTGTCTGTGTATCTGTGTATCTGTCCGCACGAAAACTCGAAAAAGGAGTGAGCGAGCGACCTGGGATTTTCAGGGTCGTTTTGTGTCATAAAAAGACAGATCGAGTTCGAAGATGAGCATTCATGCTCAAATTGGATTTTTAAAAAATGAAAATCAACAGGTCCCAAAAATGACGTTTTTTTTTAAAAAAAAAATTCTTATGGGTCTCTAAGGGGTAACTCATCTAAGTAGAGCCCTCTGGGCGAAACTTTTGTCCGTTTCGCTCTAGCTCAAACCGTTGAGGCGCTAGATGGTGGTTTTGACAAAAATAAGCGAAAGAAGTACAACCCTGTATGCTTAGTCGAGGTGACGGGCCGTTAATGGGCCGTAGGCCCGTATCTTCGTGTACACTTTTGCACTACCCGACTCGGGTGTCAGCGTCAGCGCCGCAGGCCAAGGTAGATGTATGCCAGGCGCGTCGCAGCGTAACAGTGTTTCGTGAGATATCGCGAAGCCTGTTACGCGAGACGTGGTCTGGCGTACATCTACCTTGTAATTAATTGATTAGGTGCCTTTAACAGCTCTTTGGTGTTGTATTCGTCCTTGTCTTTGTTGGTGTGGTAGAGGCGAGGGTAATCGTCTGGCACCACCAAGCTGTTTTCGTCTACAAACCTCGACTCTTATCATCTCGAGCTCTTCGTCTGTCAAAGGCACTTCTGCGTCGCCAATTTTGGCGAGGATCTCCGCAAACCTTCTGTCTTCGCCCTGTCGCATGTTTTGCGTCAGCTCCACGTACTCGAACTTTTGCCACAGAAGTGCACTCCCACCGAGGGAGTCCGTGGAGCTGACGTAGACAGGCTTACCTCCAACAGGGACAAGTTGGCGAAAATCTCCAAATATTATTGTCCATAGAGAACCGAAATCTGCTTCGTTGCCCTTCGCCTCCTTGCAACGCTGATCGACGGCCAGAAAATTGCGGTCGGACACCATACTGATTTCACCAATAATCTGGCCGTGGACGTTGGCGAAGGCGTTCTGCAAGTTGGCGAGGGCCTGGCCTTGCAGCGGCACCATGATGTCGTCGGCGCCCTCGTTCAGCCGCCGGGTGGCGTCGGACTGTTGGTTCCAGGACAGGATGTACGCGTGGTGCATCGTGCTGCCCCCGATGTTGTGGGCCGCCTTGCCCGTGGGGGCGCTGATGACCACCCGACTGGAGTCCTCGCTGCCGTTGGCCGGGCAGAACGTCTCGAACGCGTTGGCGATGTTGCGGGCCACGACCGACTTACCCCGTGCCGGCCGCGCCGTCGATGTAGATGAGGCGCGGCGCGCTCTGGGTGCGGATGCCGTGGATGACCGCCAGCACCACCCCCTTCTGCTTGGTGTTGAGGCGCCGGCTGCCTCCCAGGCTCCGGCAGGTCGATGTTGATGTCCTGCGCATCGTCGTCCATGAAGTCCGCAACACCTTCAGCGTCGAAGAACAGCTTGGTGTTGCCGCCAAGCATGCCGCGTGCGCTGGCCTCCGCCTCGACCGCCTCAGCCTCGTCCTCCGCCACGCACGCCTCGAGCTCTTCCTGCATGTTGTCGTCCAGGCCCAGCGTCGCCTCAAACACCCGGCGCCGGCCCAAGATGACGTCCTCGTGGCGGGAGTACAGACTATGCATGCTGTCGTCTGCCTGCAGGATGTCGTTCTGCTCGTCCCGCCACGGCAGATGAAGCGTGCACATGCCCCGGTTGAAGTTTTCACTCTGGTCCCAGTCCTCGCTGTTCTCCGCGTACCTCCTGAACCGGATGACGCGCCGCCGCCTGCGCGGCTTCTGGCTCTGGTGGTGGAAGTCCCGCAAACTCAGCCAGGGTGACGTTGTCGAGCTCGGCGGCCCTCGCGGAGTACTTGTCGAAGATGTCTGGGAACCAGAGGTCGGTGGAGCCCGCCGGCATGGCCATTTTTCTGGCCTTTTTTCATGGCCTTTTTAGAAAACTTCCTCCTTGACTTGTGTTTGTCGCCATGGCCAGACTTCTTGTTCTTGTCGCTTCCCCTTGGCTTCCGTTCCTTTAACAAAACAACAATGTTAAATATTGACAGCGACAAAAATACACGATAAAAGTCACATTTAATGTAGGAATCGGCAATAACTGATAAATAACCAAACAGGGACGTAATGACGCAAAGACCACTTACTTGTTCGTCGTCTGACGAGTCATCTGAATCAGATTGTTTTCCCGTAGAAATTAATGACTTTTATCCCGCAACCTTGTCACTTTTCTCCCGTTCCTTGAACAAAACAAGAATGTTTCATATTGACAGAGAGAGAAAAATACACGATAGAAGTCACATTTAATGTAGGAATCGGCAATAACTGATAAATAACCAAAAAGGGACATAATGACGCAAAGACCACTTACTTGTTCGTCGTCTGACGAGTCATCTGAACAAAAGTGATTTCTCGTAGAAATAAATGACTTTTTGGCCCGAATCCTTGTCACTCTTCTTCCGTTCCTTGAACAAAACAAGAATGTTAGATATTGACAGAGAGACAAAAATACGCGTCAGATTCAGATGGGAATCGAAAATTACTGATTAATAACAAAAAATAACAGTAAATCAGGACAAAAAGGGCATTTACCCTTTCTTCGTCAGAGAATAAGTCTTCCTCTTGATGGTTTTCATCGTGTGGTTCAATTGAAACTATACATTGGGGAACATTTTGAACTTCATCTTCAACATCTTGAACATTCTGGAAGTAACCGAAAATGTTAATTTTCGACAAAAAGACAAAAGCAGCACTTCAGATCAAATAAGGGTGGAATTCGGAAATTATCAACAAATAACCTAAAATGAATTGTGTGACATACACACACAGCTTACAATTTCACTTTCGGGGCATTCTTCAGGTTCTCGAGGTTTTACAGATCGCTTCCGCTTCGCCGACTTCTTTTCATAGAACAGAAACAAAATGTGAAAAACAAAAAACAGACATCCAAAAAACGACCAGAAATTTCCTTGTTGGGCCTGGGGCAGTGCACGCGCTCCTCGGCCCGCGAGGTGTCGATGAAGGTGCACTTCCGGCTCGTCTCGCACAGGGGAAACTTGAGCAGCACCCACGCGGCCTTCTGCGCCGACGTCTCCTTGGTCCGCAGGGGCAGGATGCGGGAGCAGAGCATCTTCATCAAGGTGCGGTCGTCGAAGCCCCGCTCCCACCGCAGCCGCGTGATGTCATTGTGCAGCTGCGAGTGGTTCTTCTCGGCCTTCGTGACGTACGACACGCAGTACCGTACCAGACTGTACACGTCGAGCACGATCTGCGCGTCGGTCGCCCCGAAGGCCTCCATCACCCACGGAATGTACGCGTTGGTCCACCTGTCCTGCACGTGGCGCTTGTACAGGACGGTGGGCCGGCGCACCCCCGTGCGGATGGCGAGCTCGTACGTGGCGTCATCCGGGCAGCGGGCCTCGGCCACCACCTCCTCCAGGGCATGGAGTAAAGCGGTATGGAGTAGAAGCTTTATCGTCCCGGGGCCCTGCGCGCCTGCCTCCCCAAACGGGGAATGAATGAAAGTGAAAGTTAACCGTATCTCTGCTATAACAAGCAGGCCCGCCCTTCCGCCAAACGAAGTTGCCAGCTTCGCTTCGCTGCGCCGGCAACTCCGTTCGGCAGGGGCCGGGCCTGCTTGGCCTGCCGGCGGCGATGGTCGGGCCTGCAGCCCGACCATTTCTGTCACGCGATTTGCTGTAG
>NW_026267255.1:483167-500408 GCF_000697945.3 Frankliniella occidentalis | reverse complement strand
TATGGTAATATATAAGCCCATATACAAGCATATATGATCATATATGACCATATACAACCATATATGTGGGCATATATGTCGTCATATATAAAGCATATATCACTATATATGATCATATACATATCATATATGGCCATATACAACCCCATTTACCTGGGATTGGTGCCTGTAGTTATGTAATTTTGACTGACCGCACAACATTCCTGTCTGTTCTTTACCTACCTGACAGTTGTATATAGAGAAATTTTATCATTTGCCATGATCGCTTCTGTTGTTATGTGCAGTCTGTGGGGCACAAGTAGCACAAAGTGACTCCTATAACAGCGTGTCCTTAACAATCGGCTTTTCCCACCCGTCTTCTCTTAGTCGCGAGTGCCGTGTATTGTGACGCTTAGGCCCCTGGTGACTAGACAGTAACACCGGTCAGAGCTTTTTCTTTTCCAAATGAAGGTATTGCCTATAGGTACAGACATCACGCAGACTCACTTCGATCTGCCCCGACAACCACTCCTGGCGCGGCCTCAAACACAGCGTCCTGGTTTTGTGGCGCCAGAACCACATTTCTTTAAATCCAATGCGCGACCCCTAACCGTTGTCGCAGAGCGCCTAAATTTGGCACAGCGCCATTATTACACAAAGGAATCACTTCAAATCTGTTACCTCGAAATCGTTTTTTATTTGGAATGGCCTAGGGTGGGCTCAGCTGACAAGCAGGTCGACCGAGCGCGGCGTGATACGCCAGGCTGCTGGTGGCAAAGAGAGCCAGCTGGAGAACCGATAAGGTGTAGCGAGGTCAGGGCGGGGCGTGATTTGATGATGACACGCCCGCCTGGTGGTGGACCACGCTGACCAGCAGCCGGCTTGAGGTGTGCCGTCGACGAAGGGCCAGTGGGCCTCCCGGGTTGTGAGGTCGGGCCATGAGTGGTGCAATTTCAGCTGATGTGGTGCAGTGACGTCCCTCGCAAAGGCCAAGTTGGTAGGCCGGAGACGTGAAAATGATAGCCTGAGGATGAAAGGAGGGTATTAATATGGTGTCGAGATATCAAAGAAAATGAAATCGGGTGGACGGCAGTGGGTTTCAGAGTTTTTAAAAGACGAGATCAGTTTTAACTAGAAAAACACGCAACTAAACGCAACACAGCGTTCTAAAAGTTTTAAAACAACAATATAAATGAAACCTATTTGTGCAATTAAAATTGACAAAAACTACAAAAGAGGAAAAAGTTGAACGAAACACACATCTAAACGCTTAACAGCGCTTTACTATGAAAGCAAAATTAAATTGACTAAGAAACTACTAAAAAAACAAAACAAAACAAAACGCGACACTAAACGCGGAACATTGCGTTACTATAGGCAAATATTAGCAAAAAAAAACATAGAGAAACTGATATTCTTGAAATAACAAAATATGGCAAACGGAATGTCTTTGGAGATCAACACAGGAACTTGAGATTGAGATTTTTTTTACTTACCTTTAAATTTTATCCAATGGGTCCGGCAGATCGAATTCGGCCAGGCACTCGTCGAAAAAGTCGGACGATAAACCATAGGACGTCGCCGATGGTAGGCGAAGGGACGGCAAGGACACCTCCGGGAATGATGTTGAAGATGTTAGAGAAGGCGGCGGTGGCAGAAAGTCTTGTGCCGAGTCATTTGGTGTGTCCATGCCCGCGAAGATGTCGCCCCGGAGGATCGAAGAGTACATCTCCGGCTGACTGAAGGAGTAGTCCGTGGTCAGTGACGGCCGTGGTGGACTGGGTGTGAAGTCCAGGGGCCGACGGTAAGGTGTTGGTCCGAACGGTCCCGCTGGTGAAGGCAGCGACACCGTTCCTTCCGAGGTTATTGGTGATGGTGGCGGAGGTTGTTGGAGATCCTGGGGTTCCGTTGGTGGGGACACTGGGCTGCAGAGCACCCGATATTGTGATGGGCGTTCACTCCCTGCTGCCTCCGGTGACGCGGGCAGAGGGCTGCACGGCTTCGGTGGAGAGCAAGAAGGCCCCTGATTAAAAAACTGTTGTATGACCCGATTGGCAATGGAGGGCCTTCCTGTGCTTGCGCTGTGCAGCGGGTCTTGTGCCGGTGAGCTTGGAACCGTAGTTTTCGTCCTGTTTGAAGGCCGGCGAGGGCGCCGTTGTTTTCTAGTTTTGATGGCAGCAGGTCCGGGGATTTGTTTTCTGAATTTGGCCCATTGGTCACTGATTGGCAACGGACGTGGTGGCGGCGCGCCCGATGTAGAAAGCTGCGCGTCCGGCGGTGTGAGAACAGAGTGATGAGCAAGAGCGTCCGTGTTGGCGTTGCACTGCGCCGTCCACATGGTGCGCATGGTGCAGTTGAGGGCCCGCGTAGAAGAGGCGGCACCAGGTGGGACAGGGACAGTGACTATGGCCATTTCAGGTGCATACGGGCAGAAGGGGCAAGGCGTGGCCGTGTGCAGCACATGGTAATGTGTTGAACACGCCTTTGAGCACCTGGGGCAAGCCGACGAGTCAAATGCTGGAGCTCCCACGATGTGCATCCGTCGAAAGGTGTTCTGTATCAAGGAGCCTAGAGATTCCAGCATCGGCAGGTAGCTTTCTTTTTCATCGTAAAACGATTGTGTATGGGAGGAAAACACTTAAAATAATTGACAGCAGTTTTTCGGTGTTTCCGACCACTGTGCGTGGCGGAGGGTAGCCGCACGTGCGGATGCGGCTGCAGCTGCATCTGCGGCATAGCGATAAATGTCCGCTGTTGTGGGTTTTTGTGGTAGTGACTGGAGCGGGGGCACGGCGATGGACTGGAGCCAGCAGATAACGTTACTACTGTTACGACCGAGACTCGGTCCGTATCGTCTTGCAGAGGTGTGGTTGTCTGGTTTTCGTCTCTGTCACCTTAGGTCTGGCGAAGTGGGTGTGGGGGACTGAAGGGGGTCGGACGTGTTTTGTGTCGCTCCGTATCTTTCTTTCGGTTTTCGTCAAAGTTTTGGTGGTTAAAAGTCGGTTTTATTGGTAGAGCTTGTTACCTACGGTTAGGCGTTATGCTCCCGAGTTGTAAAAACGCAACAGTTGTACAGTCACGATAGGGATTCTTCACTGGTGGGCAAACAGAACGACGTGACATGTCCAAAAAAGCATTGTTTGTTTCTTTTAAGGGATTCTGGCGCAAATATTTTGACAAAGTAGACCCAGAAAAAAATTAACCAATACTTTGTGGACCTACGTCTTTATGTTGTCCCACCATTACCTTGGCACTCCAAATCTCGTCCAGTTTTCGAGCTACGGCGCGTTCGCCAAATAGGGAACGGCCTACTGACATTTAAGTCACCCTGAAAATTTGGAGTCGCTACCTAGAATCGGCTTTAAGATACCTTGTAGACACACAGCCATAAAGTGTTTTTTTTTTTTCTTTTTCGGAAAACCATCCGAGTGAGTCTATGCTTTCACGCAGCTAATACATAAAACAGTTCTTAATAGGGTTTTAGGGTAAATTGTGACTGTTTCACCTAATTCGTGATTTTCTATTCTTTTACAGGAAATTTTCCTTGGTGTCTCCAACTTGGTTCGAGTGGGTACACCGGCTGCCTGGAAACTTCGAAGACCTTGACCACTAGCAAGATTAGCAAGACCCGGGAAAATCGGTCCGAAAATGAAGAATCAGCAAAAAGGGCGGAGTTATAAATGCGAAAGACTTATTTTCCAAAACGCAAGAAAACTACGAGGTATAAAATGTAATGTATTAGCAAAAACCGAACACTGTTAAAATTCTGCAAAGCAAAGCTGCGAAGTATTTATAACCTTTGTAATTACGAAGTATTTACTTTGCAGTTACAAAGTAACGCTTTTCAATGAAAGCAATGTAATCACGCTAAAAAGCATCGCTTTGCAATTACAAAGGATTACTTAGTAATTGCAAATTAAATGCTTCGCAATTACAATGGATCCAAATACTTCGCAGTTCTGCAAAGCGTTGCTTTGCAGAATTTTAACAGTGAGATAGGTCTGAGCGAAACATTTGGGAACATGAAGGACTTGAGTATTGAATTTTAAAATGCGGTAATTATACACGTAAATGGGTCCATGGTCATATATCGTTGAAAGCAATTGGAAACGCCGATTCTTACGCCACTATTGCAATTCGGCGCGCTTATCCCACAAGATGCACTCCTTCGCACACCTGGGTGAGGTTACGTATCGGTGAGGGCAAGTGACGTCACCACGCCGACTTCTACTCGTCTTCAAATGATTTTCCTTTTTTACGAATGAGACGTCGTTTACATATGCTGACTGAGACCGTTATCTGCTGCTCCTTGCATGCGCGTGCGTGAGACTTCAATCACCACTGGCTGTTCATTTAGTCAGCCAAGGGGCCCGGCTAGCGCCTGGAGAATAGGCCACCACTTCTACCCAGGCGCGCTATGAGCGGCCAATTGATAGTGGGTCGCCTATGCAGGGCCGTGTCCGAAACCTTCTTGTCCGAATGCTAGAGAATCTACTGAGTGACCACTAGTACTCAGGCACTGCTTATTTCTGATTTGCCTGTGCAATTCTGGCCAATGGCCTGATATGGTCTTTATTGTGGGTTCGGTGTCATGTAAACGCTCAATTCTTGCATAAACCAATTTTTTTATTTAATGCAAGACTAGACCTCTCTAAGAGTAACAACACCCACTTATTCACTAACAAGAGTTGGAGTAGAATCCTACTTACAGATATTCTCAGATGAAATTAACACACAGACACAGGGCTCTTAGCACACACACACAGACTCCGTGACCAGGACTGGCCCACGATGTCGAAGTCTCGCACACGCAGAACCAAGTGGCCGGCCTGCCGCAGAGCGGTATATATACAAGGAAAGGGCCCAAATGTCCCCGCCGATATTAGTGATAAGCTTGCGAAAACAAGTTGCGTCATTTGGTTACCTCCCGGTACCGCTCTAGCCCAGACTCATTCCTTATCTATTCTACTTTGCCCAGTATTCAATTAAAATATTATAGAATGGTTTACAGTTGATTAAATTCAACATTACATATAAATCAGGTAAATTAGTCTAAAAATATGTTCATATATACAGTAAGGTACACTTACATGAAGGTGCTTATATACTTACAGGTGTGTCTTGCATCCGATCTACAGGATTTATCCTTAAAAACACATGTGTCACTCATACTTTATATAGATGCAATTATTTCCATTAATATTTAGTGTGGAGTATCGCCCGCGTGGAGTCGATCCAACTCAGAAGCTGATAAGCCGCGACATGCTTATCATTTCCTTTCCACTGGGTGCATTGAGTATCGACATGGCTAGAGGCTGAGAGAGAGAGAGGGGACGGCAGAGCTGAAGCTGATGGATATTAGCGCATGTGGTTAAGTGTTACTACTGTAACAGCGTTACACGAAACCAAAAGTTTTTTGTTTTGTGTGTGTGTGTGTGTTTTTGGCATTGTGACAAGAAGGGGGAGACGGTCTCCAACAACAAGGGGCAATACATAGAGGCGCACGCGCGCACGCGCGTATTATTAGTTGTACCAACTGAGGAAGTTGGTCTGCCTGTTGGTCTCTCTGCTGACACTTCACACGCATGCACGCATAGCCTGCCAAAGCATATTTTGGTAAAGTGTTCCTCATTTTTGAAATGACCAGACTGTTATTCAAATACTGTGACTGTGACATTACAATCCATATAATGCGAATTATGTCACATTCGTTATAACGTGACATAGGTACGCCTACCACGTACTGAGTCCATAAGGGCAGAGCGATGCAGGGATGTGTCACGTTCTGAGGAATGTGACATGAGACATGCTATTCTAAACAATGTGACACAATTCACATTATATAGAATGTGACATCACAGCATTTGTATAATAGTGCAAATTACAAAAGTACACTGTTATTCAAATACTGTGACGTCATATTCTACATTATGTTAGATTATTTTGAATGTTATGTCACATTCTTTAGAACTTGACATAGCCTTTGCTCCGCATTGCCCTCAAGGGCTCAGTGCATAAGATGCGTACCTATGTTACACGAAAGTTTAAATACTTTGACACAATTCACATTATATAGAATGTGACGTCACAGTATTTGAATAACAGTGCACAAAGTGATTAATTACTAAGAAATACGTATCGGTGACAAGTCGATCTGTCGTTGTTTGTTTTAGTGGTCATTTTTATTTTATTTAAAGTTACGACAACTTATTATTTAAATAATGACGAAAGCTCGATCGATAGAGAAAACGAAAGTCGACCTTCGTAAAGTGAACTGTTTCTTCTTAATGCGAAGAATGTCTGCGCTGTCATAACAAGAACAAAGTTTGCTCGCATTATGTAACTGAACGTTCGTATTATCAAGCATTTCTTTCATATTACAAACGGTCGAGAACAGACCACTAGTCGATTATTACAATACTGACCTCAACTTTGTAACATTAAATAATTTCTTAATATTACGAAACCAAGAGATTTGTAAAACGAACGAAATCCGTTCGTATTATGACAGCACAGAGTTTCTTCATGTTACAAAGGCAAGTTTCAAAGTACTGAGGTCGACATTTGTAAATTTTTCTAGGGCGTGCTCTGGAAACCCAAGAGTGTGATGTTTGCTGTATTTGCTGAATAACTTCACGTATGCAGCAAATGGTGTGTGTACATGATCATGTATGCCGTCATGTACAACGCAGAGCTCTATGCTAAAAGCTGTGTCCCGAAGTGTGTACTAGGCCATGTACGCATGCACGTGTACACAGTTTGCTGCATGCTTGATCACTTCATTGTTATTCAAACAGTGTGACGTCACACTCTTTATAATTGGAATTCTGTCACCTTGTTGAGAATATCATATATGTGATATATCACATAGTATAGAACGTGCCATAGTGTATCGCCCCCTGCCCTTACAGTCTCAGTTCATGGCAGGCATACATGTCACGTGTTAACGAATGCGACATGTTTTTCTAAACAATGTGACACAATTCACATTATATAGAATGTGACATGACAATATTTTAATAACGGTGTTTTTATACTCGACTAGCTGTTTCCAATGGTTTAAACAAAAAGCCAATCAGCCGCTATCGTTTACAATTACCGGTAAGATTTCTAAGTCGGTAAACTTGGTTGCACACTTGTCTTTCGTAATTGTCTACGAAAAGGCGTAAGAAGTGTCAAAAGTTACACACCAGGTGTTCTGTAGTGTCGTATACTTTCGCGACTTGTGCAAAGTTTGCTCACATCATGAAGTTCAGTGTGAGATCGGAACAATGAAGTGTGCAAAGTTGTCACATTTTAATAGCACACTAACTGGTGTACAACTTCGTACTATTGTTTTACCAGCGCCAACAAACTCTCTGACACAATATACTCTACTTTAACATAACGTGGAAAGAACTAGTTATATTTGTTAGTCTTGTAAGTAGCCCATTACCGAACAATAATGAGCTCACTGAGGGGCCCCTGAAGACACTTTCATTTCTTCCCTCTATTTGGCAGCCATGTGGCTCTCCTGAAGGAGCATCCACATCCTCTTCATCGCTTTCAAACACGTTCTGTGGGACCTGTTTTCCGGGAATTGGGCAGTGTGGCTGGCGGCCGAGCCATGGGGAAGCATTTCAGTACCGTGTCACATGCACGTGTTGAAGGTGCGATCCGTTTGCCCAAAATACGCTCTTTTTATCATTGAAAAATTTGTGGCCACCTCCCACAACCATTTAAAAACACAAATGTTACGTTTAGTGCGGCGCCGCGCCATACGGGTGCGTACTGAGACCATTATCGTCTGCGTGGTGTAGCGGTAGAAGTGGCAATTGATTGTTGATACGCTATACGCTTTCGAATACCGCATACATGTGTCAAACTGCTTTGACAATGTAGAAACTCAAAAATGCACTGATATGACTCATTGGTTGGCGTGTCCAGGTGCAACTGCCGAAAATGCCCGGCCAACTAATGAAGAGTAGGCACTGAACGCTTCGAGGCAAATCTGAACAAATGTTAAGGCCATTGTGAAGTGAAAATGTTATCTCTTTTACTAAAAAATTGATTTTAGCGATGAAATAGTGTAGACACAACTTGGTTTTTGCTTTCGCCCTTGCAAAGATGTGAAAAATGAAGTATTTTCGTGCTGTAAAAAAACTCGATCACGAAGGCTTCATGTTTACTTTCTTAAACTAATAAACCCTGATGGGACTGGAACGAATGGGCGCTGAAGCGATCTGCGGATGGAATTCAGACGACTATTTGATATCCACCAAATCCGCACTTGTTTCAATTCGGGTACGCATTTGGATACCCACTGCATTTGGATACCCACTGCATCTGAATTGCATCCATACTACATTTGTATAAATACAAGTTCCATTCCCATTTCATCCACACAAATCGCAATTGCATCCATACTATACCGGCAGACATCCGCACAACATCCGCACTTTTCGAATCTCATCCACTACATCCGGCGAAAAATTTCATCCGTTTTGCTCTATCTCCGTCAAGAAGATATACCCTGCTTCCGTAAGCTATATCCTGGTCAGCTGGGAGAAGTAGTGTCCCTTAAAAACATCGTCGGAGGGTTTTCTATGTGAGCCATAATGTAGGTTTCACTTTTATCCCATATCTGTTTTAGAAATGAGAGTAAACCCTCGCTGCTGTGTTGGAGATACTCATTGGACACGATAGATGCAAAGCTTTGAAATAGGCACCCCCCTCCTGAGTCACCACGTAGCGAACGGCCGCCGTAAAACCGAAACCTAAAATGCTGCCACCCTTTGGGCCAGCAGCTCACGCCTTTTCGGAGAGATGCGCCCTCTGGCGGGAATACGAGGAAGTACTTATCTAAGAGCATAGATGGCATAGACGGGAACTCTGCAATCTCAAGTGTGATACAGTATGACAGTTTAAACTGTCAGCCCACTGTGTCTCACACTTCCTAAAACTATTTTCTCTCCTTAAAAGAAAAAACTACTTTTGGAATCACCCTCGTCTTCCTCGTGAAATTCCGGTTCAAACGAGTACATGTGTGATGGGGTTCTGATCGCAAACAACGACGCCGTAAGGACTTTTAAAAATATACTCGTTTGAACCGGAATTTTGCGACAAAAGTGATGGCGTTATCGAAAATAATTTTACTTTTGAAGGAGAGAAAATAGTTGTAGGAAGTGTGTGACACAGTGGGCTGACAGTTTAAACTGTCATACTGTACCACACTTGAGATTGTAGAGAAGTGGAGCATCTCTAGACGCTTACACTTCAAATAACGGTAAGACTTCTTAGTTCATAGATGCTTGCGCCTAAAGTAGGACGGCTCTCAGAGCTTACACCTCATCTTCCGCAAGCCCACAAAGCACTTAGATTTCTTAGACATGACGTAGAGTGCCTCGAGACGTCTAACCCTCATCTACGGCAAGACGTCCAAATGTATAGATGGTTTAGATAGTAAGTAGATCGTTGCAGAAACAAAATTTTGTCAAGAAACATATTCGATGCCTCCTAAAGAAAAAGTTCGATCTGCAGCGGCACGGTTACACAAAGTTCGATCTGCGGTGCTTCTGGTTTTCTGTAACGACAAGAACATGTGAGGTATACCAACCCACAGCAATTAACTTTTCTGATATTTTTCATTGAATCAATTTTTAATCAACCTTACCAGTGTCTCACCACCCCATCGCAAACGCAAGCATGAACTAAAGAAGTCCATTAAAGTCGGAGTCCCTTCTCCATGCTGCCTTCTCATGTGGTCGATCAGGCTTACCTTATTGAGTTTATTCTTCTGGCTTAATTCGCAAATGTAAGGATCAACCTATATGTTCTCAGTGGTACGTTTGAATAATGGTACTGGCAGAGAAGGTTGGCGTGTATCTCGTCGCTTCTTGTTTTCATTCCCATTCCCACTGCATTCACGAACTGCAGCAGCAATCAAGTCATGCAGGCTCCGCCAGGCTCTCGGTTTTGTGCTTATTTCTTCGTGGCCTTTTATCAGTTTCTGAAGCGGCATATGGTGCCCGTTCTGTGTGCACAAGTCGGGGTCCCTTCTCCATGGTGCTTTCTAATGTGGTCGATCAGGCTTACCTTATTGAATTTATTCTTCTGGCATAATTCGCAAATGTAATGATCTACCTGTATGTTCTCAGTAGTACGATTGAATAATGGTACTAGCCGACTTTTTGTTGTTGTTGATACTGCCAGCGGTTTAGAAACTCTGCCCCGTCGAATCAGTCCTCTGTACTCGGTGTCACTTAAAGCTACTTTTATGTCTTGTATCATCATCTAAATGACAAAGAGAAACAACATGTTCTTGGTCATGTAACATAAATGCGCAAAGGGTTAGGGTAAGGTTGTGAAGAAGTACCTTGACTTGTTTTGTATTCCTGATGTCCTGTATTTCATTGGCTTGCTCGACTGCATCTTTTCTTCTTCCTTTCGTAAGATTCTCCTCGCTGCAGTCTTTAAAGTGCTCAGGGCAGGCGTCTTCTTACTCCTCGTACATCTTACATCTTCATTTAAGGTTGGTACAACGTTACTCAACTGGAACATGAAGAACATCTTTTAACAAGTTATTTATAAAAAAAGAGACTGGTTAATGTCTGCAAACACTTCGCCTCACCTCCAGAGCTGTATTCTCAGCAGGCCTATTATCTGCACTATCTGCTGCATGCCTTGTTCCCTTTCGAGGTTTCACTGCATTTCCCGAACTTTCTCCCGCTACTCTCTTCATGGCCTTTCTTTTTTATTTGGGTGTTGATGGAGGTACTGCCTTGTCTACCATACAACTGCCGGTTCTTTTAAGTTTCGTGAAATCTCTTCGTTTCATGATTTTCCGCAGGTCAACCACTCTCACGTGTGTAGGATAAACACGACAACCACTATGTCAGCTCAAAAATGTTTGTACATCACTTACACCAGATAGTAAATATCATTGAACGTACCTGCATGCGCCGTGTGTTTCTCGGGGTCTCTCTAGAGTCCCTAACTGTACCTTTTCTGCGTTCCTGCCGAAAAACCTTGACACAGCATCTCTCACAATGCTCGTGAGTGGCTTTCTTACACTGTGCTGCCTGGCCGAATGTACATCCAGAGTGTACTCGTTTGGCGGGGTCAGGGCGTGAGAGGTCCGTCCTGCCTGCCCGCCCGATCTGCTGCACACTGGAAATGCAAGTGTGTGAATGTCGCTCACCTGCAGGTGTGTGAATATCCATTCGTACACTTAGGGGGGTAAACGTGTGAATTTTCTAGGAAAAATTCACACCTTGACCCCTCTAAGTGTATGAATGGATATTCACACACCTGCAGGTGAGCGACATTTACACACTTGCATTTCCAGTGCATGTACCTGGTACACGTCAGGAATTCCCCGCAAATCCAGGGCGTCCGGATCACCACGGTGTCGCAGGGGGGGGTTCACGCCAGCAGCCAGCGTTGTCGTGCAGCAGACAGGGGCGGACTGGGTGGTCAGGGGCCCGGGTGGGAAATCTGGAAAGGGGGCCCGGTTTTGCCTACCTTTCAGGGGCAATCTATACGTAATAAGCACACCAAGTTCTACATGTCTGACCTGTTTTATTTAAATATTCGATTTTCCAGCGTGTTGCCGTACTAACTGTATCAGTCGCCTGTAAGAAAATTTCGCGAGCGGAGCGAGCGCGAAAATTTAGAATGGTACGAAGGCGCTAAGAGGCGCTTACGGGTACCAAAAACACTGTAAAAGTAACAAGTGGTCAGGTTTCCTTTGGACGCGATTTAGGTACAGTGCTTTTGTAATACATTAAACAACGCGAGCGAAGCGAGCGAAAAAAAAATCTGGTCATGCCTGAACCATTTTCATTAATTTTTGATTACTAAACTATCACATGGCACTTGAACCTAGGGCCCAGGCCGGGGCCCCTGGTCCCACGTTGCACCTAGGACTTGGGCCCTTGGCTCGGTCCCTTCGCTAGAGCCCTTCGGGCCGAACCCCGGGCCGGGTCCCTGGCCGGATCGGGCCCTGCGGGCCCGCGGTACCCGAGGTCGGGTGCGGGGGCCGCGCGGGGTAGGGTGGTCCAAAAAAAATTTGATTTTCGTGGATCGACCAACGCCGCCCAGATTCGGATGCTACATCAAAAAAGAAAGTTTACGTGTTTTTTCCTAATTTTTTGAAGTGAATTTAAACACCCCCTCCAAGCGCAAATAGGTTTGAACCAAGTAGCTGTAATGCTAAAAATCGTCAAATCCGCAGTTTTTATCCGATTTTTATAAACGAAACGGTGATTTGTTTAGTTTTTGAAGAAGAATATGAAAAAAAATATGCCGAACGAGCTTGTCAATTTGCCCTTCTTCCAGGAGCCAAAAAGTGTGTCTTTTAGGACCCACAGAGTGTGTTTTCTAGTTTTTAGAACGCTTGTCTATCCTGTAGCCTATCCAGTGGGCTGGCTTAAATGCCTACATGTCTGAGGAAGCTTAAACGATGAAAGCCGGCCTTCGGGGGCAGTTTGCCTACTTCCCAGGGGTACCTAAATAGTGATATTTTCAAAAATCTGCACCTACGCCGTTATCCCGCTTGGTCCTGGGACTCGGATGTGACCCCTTGCCCTCTATAGGGTACCAACATCAACGAGGGACCACACACTGTGAACTGGATAATTTTTTGACGGCACACTGATAAAAGTGCTATTTTTGGTAAATTTCACACTATATCCGACTCCTGGGAGGTAGGCAAGCCGTCAACAATTTTTCCAGTTCATTGTGTGTGGTCCCTTGTTGATGTTGGTACCCTATAGAGGGCAAGGAGTCACATCCGAGTCCCAGGACCGAACAAGATAACGGCGTAGGTGCAGATTTTTGAAAATATCACTATTTAGGTACCCCTGGGAAGTAGGCAAAGTGCTCTCGAAGGCCGTCTTTCATCGTTTAAACTTCCTCAGACATGTAGGCATTTAAGCCAGCCCACTGGATAGGCTACAGGATAGACAAGCGTTCTAAAAACTAGAAAATACACTTTGTGGGTCTTAAAAGACACACTTTTTGGCTCCTGGGAGAAGGGCAAATTGACAAGCTCGTTCGGCATATTTTTTTCCATATTCCTCTTCAAAAACTGAAGAAATCACCGTTTCGTTTATAAAAATCGAATGAAAACTGCGGATTTGACGATTTTTAGCATTACAGATACTTGGTTCAAATCTATTTGGGCTTGAAGGGGGTGTTTAAATTGACTTCAAAAAATTAGGAAAAAACACGTAAACTTTCTTTTTTGATGTAGAATCCGAATCCGGGCGGCGTTGGTCGATCCATGAAAATCGATTTTTTTTTGGACCACCCTAGCGCGGGGGGCCCGCGGCCCCCTTCGGGGGCCCAGGTGGGGTTTCCCACCTCCCCACCCTGGCCAGTCCGCCACTGGCAGCAGATGATGCTGATGACCCTCCTCGCGAATGCGCCCTCGATGACCGTGCGCTGGTCTTCGCCGAGGGCGGAGCTGTGGAAAGCCACGCCGTTCTGAATGCCCTCCAGGAAGACATCGTCTACTCCACCGTCGCTCTCTTCAGTGAGGCTGGCCGTGATGTTCTTCCGCTCCTCCAGCACGACGGGGGATGGTGTCGGCCAAGACGGGTCGGCCCTCGCTCGCAAGGCACTGCACACGGCGGTGAGCGCTCGGCAGGTGGCGGCGGCGTTTGCCTTGGTGGGCCAGAAGACGATCAAATCTAACGAACCTAATTCAATTGAAACAAGCAGGCAGAGAGATATATTTATTATGTAGCCTAGTTATTCTACTTGTAGTTGGAATAGGTTAGGATGTAGAAGGCAGTGAGGGTATGACAACTGTACCCTACTTATGACCATTGGTGCCATTCTAACCCTCCAACTACAACATGGCATGTGCCAGCATCAGCGTTGCAGGGCATGAGTTGCACACCGGGAATACAGCCGTTGGTTCTTTTCATGGCATTATAGTCCTCCATGATTCGAGGAACATCTGCTCCCCTTCCAAACCTACTTACAGATTTCATATCCAGGTTCTTCCACGTTCTCTTACTTTATTAAATTCCCAACTTGAGCGCCAACTTCAATTATAGATCTCGAAGAGTGGATGCGATTCGTGAAGGGGTCTCGCCACGTCTATGTCTGAAATACGACTTCCCGAGTTGATTTGTTGTGTCCCGTAACCTTTCGGTACCTTCGTCTATTTCCATTTATTACTGCAATTTTCGGAAAGGACTCTTTCCTGAAGGTTTCCTCCTGCCATGTATTACATGGGCAAGATAGAATGAGGTGGTTTAAAAGAAATATCTGCAAGCTTGATGATGTTTGCCTGCAGGGTAAACAAGGAAGAGATTATAAGAACGAGAATAAACGAATATCAGACAAAGAAAAAAAACAATACTCGTTCCTTTTACCTAAGGTATGAAGTAAAGGAGATAGTTAAGAACGAATAAAAAACAAGCAGGCCCGCCCTTTCGCCAAACAAATTCTTCACCGTCTCGGTAGCCACATATGAAATTGATGATAAGTTGCCAGAATGACAAACGAGGACTGAAAATTGAGCCGAGCCCATGGCGTCATCAAATGACACGTCCGTGAGTCCGTCAGTCATGTCGTCGTCCTCCTCCATGACCTCCACCTCCACCTACTCTACCAGTCCTCGTCCTGCGAGTCCGTGGCGTCCTCAAGTATCTCGTCCGTGGGTATGGTAGACCTTGAGGAACAGCCCCTTGGGTATTGATCGCTTGCACTCTATTCTTCTCTATTTCAGCGGCCTTCCTTGTAGAATACTTGCCGAGCATTTCAGGCATCACAGCCATTTTGAAGAATATGCAAGCTTTTTCTTTGATTTCACTCCATAGTTCATGATCTTGCCTTATTCTTTGGATGAAAATTTTCTTTGAAGTACATTAAACAAAGTCAAAGTATTTAGTTTCTGAAGAGAACAGTTCTGTCTGCATTTGGAAATAATAGTCACTGTCCTTCTTCAGTCTAGTGACAAAACGACCAGGTGCATCGTCAAGCACAGTTTCTAAACATGTCTTTGCTTTCTCTTCGCTTTGCTTTCTCTGTTTACAGCGGTCACATGTATGTGATGGGTATTCTGCAACACATTTATGTGTGGGACAACCGTTATATGCGATCCATATATGTGGCAAGACAGGCCACATAAATGTCTGCCTCTCAAACCACCAGATGACGTACATGTTGCAGCATCTACATGTATGTGACTGACACCAGACACCACATATATGGCAGATCTACATACATGTGCAGCCTTGTTCACATGTATGGTTACATACATGCCCCACCGCTGTATTCGTAGTGCATATGTATGTGACCTGAACTTGCGTAGGGATGACTTGTATGTCACTTGTATGCCAATCATCGGTCACTTGTATGTTGCTTACACTGAGTATTACTAAGTATTTGGTCTACAGTGCGTTTCATGGATAGTTCTCTAAAACTACAAGTGGTTCTCTTAATTTTAGCACAGTAGGAACATTTGGCACATTAATTGGAACTTTAATTACTTGAGTATCACTAGACACTAAATAACCATCAATTTCATATGGTTCAATCAAAACTTTGTCTAAGTTATCAGCCTTTGTCTTGGACTTTTTAAGATCAAAAGTGTTTCTTCTGATGGTACGTTCAGGAAGAGGTTTTACATAATATGATCTAGCAGCTTCACGTTTTCTTTCAATAACGCCCTTCCGCCACATTGACGTAATTCGCCTGGGCACATATGTTTTCTAAATGTATTTTGAATGTAGGAATGTAGGAAAGTAAAAATACAACAATATACATTCTTAAAGTAACTTAATTAAAACAACAGATAGAGATCAAATTACAAGTCAACATCTATTTCACTCTACCTGTATTGATTTCAATGAATAATAGAAAAGAACAAATTTGAGATGTGTAAGAAGATTCACTTAATTAACACATATTAAGAAACTGAAAAATGTGAGGAAAACTGAAATGAAAATAAAATGAAGAGCCTTATTCCTTAAAACTTCAATACTGATAGTTCTGATTTGTCTATCTCACATCTGCAGTAAGGGCAGGTAGCTGACACCTTCACCCATTCATTCAGACATGTCCTGCAAAACTTGTGTCCAAACTTCAGCTCCCACTCAGATTCTGGAGTCATTCTGTCTAAGCAAACAAAACATTCTTCATAATGTCCCCTAGACTGGCTGCAATACAAAAAGTAAATTAACTGAGGAATCAAGACAAGCAAAATGGTATTGATAAAAAAACAATTGATATTCACTCTTTATGAAACTGTCTCTTAGCCCTTATCATAGCTGATTATCGTAGCTTGAACCTCTAAGAGGATGTCACTGGGACCTACAATAATAACAAGAACTATATGAAACCTATGTAACGTATGTAACGCGTTACCGTTAATCGTTACATAACCAGTAACGCGTTACAGTAACGCGTTACAGTAACGCCGTTACTTCGTTACATAACGTTAACAACTCTGACAAGAACATCAGTTGATGTTGCATCATTAGAGTGAAATCTTGACTTTGACTTAAGTCTGTACTTCAATCTTTTGATATATTTTTCGTCAATGAAATGTTCTTTGATTGGTCTCACTCCCCCATTGCGCTTTCGGCGTCATTCACGACACAGACACGGTACACGATGTTTCCCTCACACAAAGAAATGGCCAAAGCCATCAAGAGAGAATCAAAGAAGTGTGATACGAAGTGCACGGGCGGACCACAATGTCGCATAGAGAAGCTCGTGCCTACAGAATTTAGCTTGCGCGAAGCACAACGCAATTATAACAATGACGTGAACGAGAGAAAGAACGCTTTCCGAGAGAAGAAAAAGTAACTCACCACCGGTGCAGAAGTGGCAGCAGGAGTTGCGCGTTTCCTGCTGCTGCTGGGGCTAGAGCTGCTGCTGCTCTTGCGAGGGCTGACCTCCGGGCTGTCCCGGATCGATGCAGGGCTTGCCCTGCACCGCCGGCTCATCACGCACTCGCAAGGGCAAGGCATGGTGGCGACTGCGGCTGGACGGAGAGCCGGGGCTTGCTGACCCCCTACGACGGGGGCCTCTAGGGGCCTCCAGCTTCACGTTACCGACGTACGATTGAAACAACACCCTCGCACCCTGAGACCACGGCCAAGGACGCATAACTGAATCACAAACACACACACACAAACCCAAACAAAGACACGCATTCACTCACACAATGCCACAGGCTTCACGACGACACACCAATACACATGGTTAAAAAATACATTTTTACACTTTTAAATCATCAATTTATTTTGATTTATTATTATT
>NW_026267255.1:478114-480762 GCF_000697945.3 Frankliniella occidentalis | reverse complement strand
ACCTATAGAAATTTGAATCGTGTTCGTACGACTACCCGTTCAATAGTAGCATCATTGGGAAAACTTCGCTAATTTTGACGGATTAAAATAAAAAATACATCATTTTGTTGGTCATGACAGGAGCATTTTAAATTTACTATTCGTTTTGTATTTTGAACGGTATATATCGAAAAAATATTGATCGGTATTAGGGGGAACGCCCCAGCCCACCCCCTACTACGAAAGATGCGTGTCGGGGCGTGTCGGCCAATAGTCGGCTGCCTGCACATGTGCAAGCATCCCGCAGAGCGACTCCAACGCTTTCCGTGGTGACTGTACGAGGTATGATGGTGCTGGTCGTTCTTTGCCTGTCGCACCCTATAGCCTGAACAGGCGCACCTCGCGGGTGACTTATTAAAGGCGCTGCCGCAAGCTGCGGGGCGAGGGGCGAGTGGTTGGGCGCTAAGCGCATTGTTTGAACGCCCAGTCCTCGACTAACGCTCTACTCGACACCATGGGGGTACGCTTCCGTGGGACACGTAGTGGACGACGCCTGTGCCGAGTCGCCCGGTACTACCTGGCCCGTCCCGGCGAAATGGTGGGGTGAGGGGAGGAACCCCCGAACAGCAATCCATTCCAGCCTATGAGTACTCCACAACCTGCAAATTTTAGCACGCCAATGAGGAAACCTTTCCGTTTTCTTGTCAGCCTCCGCAGATTTGCGAAGGGTGCAAGGATTTCGCTATCAACCGGGGGTGGACCGTAGGCCTGGGGCTCAAGGTCTACCATGTCCTCGCGGAGGAATTCTCTCCAGACGTCGTCTGTCCGGCGCGAGGGCTGCATCCAGGCCACTGTTACACGCCTTCCGGGTGGAGGCGCGCAGCGGCCAGGGCAGGTGAGGACGCTGTGGTCCGTCCTCCGGCAGTTGCCGCAGCGTGGGCGTCGCTTCCGGGAAGGTCGGTGAGGAGGCTGGGGTGTTACGCGAGTGTTTTTCTCGTTACTTTCTAGATTTTATTAGATTAAATTGTGATTGAAGGCAAATGTGAATGCAATTTATTGAAGCTAAATGTCTCGAATAGTTTTGGTTATTTCTGTTAAATTGTCAGTTGGCTCGCTACTACTTCTGGTGGTCCTTCACTCGCGGTAACTAAACACACACTTGAATTAAGTTACTTTACGAATAACTCGTTTTTATTTTCTTTTGCAACGGCACAACAAACACAAGGGTACTAATTCAAAATGGCACAAACACAAGGCACTAATTCAAAATGATGAGATCGCACAGCTACGCAATATGAATTGCTCAAACACTACAATAATTAAACCCAACACAAGGCATGGAGTGACACGACTAAAGTCCTAACTCGTACAGTAATTACTTTACTAGAACAAGCAGTAGACGGTCTAACACTTACCGGAAGTCATGGCAACAGATCCAATCACGTAACCACTACACACGTAATCACTGCACTTCACACTTAACTACAGATACACGCTAACTAAAAGAACTACTAGACACACGTTGAAACTATAACACACAGACTGAACTACAACACTGAACTCCGAACTACAAGACAAGGCGAGAAGTGCACTGGTCGGGTGCTCCAGACGAAGTGTCTTCTCGAGTCACGGCAGAACGTTTATATGCAAGGGCCGGCCCGAGTCTGGCCTCGGGAGGTCCCTTGCTCTGATTGGCTCGGTGGCGAAAGGACCAACGGCGTGAGCCGGTCCCGCCCATCGATGCAGGGGACCGCATGTGGTTCGTCACACGTGCAGCCCCTTCCAAAGATGCGCCGTCGGCGTCACCAAAATAGATAACTTTGATTTGAATACAAGAGCGAGAGAGAGAGAGAGAGAGAAGGGGGGGGGGGCGCGTTCAGTGGGTCCAGCCGCCATGCCGGAACGATAACGGCTGAGTCCCACGGTCGGCCGCTCGCCCCTCTCCACTCTCGCCGGCTGCGATGGTATTATTGACTCACTCCCGGGGGCCGGCGTGGCCGCTCACCAGCTGCACAGCCTGGTGTCGATAAAGGTGCGGTCCATGAGGTCACACGTGGTCAGCGCCTTAGTTTTGACGCGACCCGAGCGTTCCCGCGACCGCGGCTGTCATGGCGGCCATTAGTGTCACCGTGCTTTTAGTCAGCCATTACATCTCTATTTTACGAGGGGCGGAGCTGTCGCGGCGGCCCCCTTTCGGGGGGCTCTGCAACCAGCCTCCCCCCCCTCCCCCCTCATCGGGCGGAGGCGGGGGAGCCGGGCGGGCTCATGGGCCGCCACGCGCCACACATGTGTGCGCGTGGCCGCTCGCAACAGAAGATGCAACAAAAAAACTGTTAACACGGCACCTCTATTAGCCGCCACCTGACTCTCAAGCCAAAGAAATTAAAACAAACGCGAGGGAGTGTATGAACTCGTACCAGTACCAATGTACTGGTAACAGGGGCTCAGCCCGGTGCGCAGCACGCCGCTCGGCGGAGGGGCAGCGCGGAGTCCGGGTGAGGCGGCGCGGCGGCCGGGTAGTCCGGTCGTTAAGTGCATGGACCCTGCACTTCGGGTTAAAAGCATCAAACTTTGTACACATGTTCCTATGATGGTTCTAAGCTGATTTGGCCTTGTAGCCACGACCGCAGTCCGTGCAGGCTCCCTGTGGAGCGCGTTGCCTACCTACC
>NW_026267255.1:475434-476588 GCF_000697945.3 Frankliniella occidentalis | reverse complement strand
AGGACTACAAAAATACCTAGGATACATCTCATGCCTCCTCAATTCTGTGGGGTGGCCATTTATTGTGCATTGGTGGTATCCTCTCAACCTTAACTCATGTTGCAGTTCCTGCAAAAGAAACAAATAGAATTAATGGAATGTCCCGCCTATTTTCAATCTTCCATGCCAAATTGTCAGAAGCTGAGTTTATGTAATATATATTTGAAATAAGTAAGTATAAATTACTACTTTTGCTCAAGAAGGCGCTTTTAAAATTCTTTTCAGTGTTTCAAAGACTACATAACAATCTTGCCTGGAGTATTTCTTAAAACTGACTCAGATTTGCAGACAGCACCAAAATTCTTTCTCCACTCCCATGTGCATGCATGGATGTTGCCGGATTGAATACAACTTGCTTGAAGCTAATCGATGGGGTATAGTTGACAAGCAGCAACAGAAACCATTGATTTCTTTGTTTAAGTATATTAATATTGATGATTGATTAAATTTTTGATTTAATAAATGTTAATAAACACACCTAACACTTTTAAAACAAATACTCTGTCAATAGGCCATTCCAAATAAAAAACGATTTCGAGATAACAGATTTAAAGTGATTCCTTTGTGTAATAATGGCGCTGTGCAAAATTTAGGCGCTCTGCGACAACGGTTAGGGGTCGCGCATTGGTCTTAAAGAAATGTGGTTCTGGCGCCACAAAACCAGGACGCTGTGTTTGAGTCCGCGCCAGGAGTGGTTGACGGGGCAGATCGAAGTGAGTCTGCGTGATGTCAGAACCTAGAGGCAATACCTTCATTTGGAAAAGAGAAAGCTCTGACCAGTGTTACTGTCTAGTCACCAGGGGCCTAAGCGTCACAATAGACGGTACTCGCGACTAAGAGAAGACGGGTGGGAAAAGTGGATTCTTTCGGACACGCTGTTATAGGCGTCACTTTGTGCTACTTGTGCCCCACAGACTGCACATAACAACGGGTTCCTGGTACACATCGTAATCCCCCGTACTTGCCAGGGCCGTGGCTAGCGTCGCCTTCCCTGCACCAATGTTGCATTCCAAGTACACATCCGGCAGCCGGCGGTGAGAGGGCGGCGCGGGTCGACAGAGGAAGATGATAGCGCCGATCAGGAACAGCGCGGGGCAGCCAAGCACGAGGTAGAG
>NW_026267255.1:463783-471371 GCF_000697945.3 Frankliniella occidentalis | reverse complement strand
AGTTCCTTTCCAGATAATGTGTTCAAACTTGATTTTCTGCATTAAGGCTGACTGGTTCATGACTTCTTTCACATTTTCAGGATAGTCATACTCTAGACGGGATACCGCACTTCGACCAAGGAATACTCAAAATGAAAACTTGAGGAACTAAACTTTCTTGATTCCAGAAAATGTTGAGATATAAAATGAGATGGTTCCTGGCATTTTCTCAAAATCTTTAACTACAACAAATCCAAATGATGTCAGAACACTCATAAGCAAATAGAAAACTAGAACACTTAAACTCCCAAAAATGGCGTCAATAAGTGGTGCACCAAGGACAGGTCTTCCCGAGTACTGGTTTAGGTAGCACCAGGACATGCCTGCATGAAGGTTGACACTACATTTTGTTGATGTGTAACATGCCTTCTGGAAATGAATATACAGCTTAAATGAAAGGATCAATCGGTGACAGATCGGGCAAACACTTCTGGTGTTCCTAATAATTTCCTCAGGCACTTCGCCTTCTTGATGCATTGCTGCCTTGTACTTTACTACAGCATCACCATACATATGCTTACTCAACCGATACAAAAAACTGGTATTTTGTATCTTTTCATCTTTTGGTGGCAATGGCAGATATTCAGGGTTGAGCTCTACACCCACAAAACTTGCCATGGTGAACCCGAGGTACCTGTAAGACACAACAGAACAAACGTTAGAATATGGCACAGCTTAGAGTACCCCTCTGGTTTAACGCATTTCAACACAAACGAAGTCACCTCAAGGCGAGGACAAAAGCATGCTGCTCTGCAGGGTTTACTTTTTCAACCAGCTTATTGTAAGCACATTTGCTCAGCAGATTAAACCCATTCCTCCGGATGAGGTAACGGTTTGTTCTTTATTCGCATTTATTTGCAGAAATTGGTGGAATTTTAGCATACTTAGGTGACAAGGGGAAAGGAAGTTCTTCAAAGTTATCGAAATCCAGCATTTCGGGATAAAACATCTTCCCCTTGTGAAGATGAAAGTCCTACACCAAAAGTGAATGACAATTAAGCCAGCTCAACACACATCAACAACTTCTGTTTAACAGAACTTCACCTTGGACAGCATGTCAAAATTGGCCAGATCATCGTCATCAGTAGGCACCACCTGGGGCACACTAGGAAACTTATTACCGAGGGGGTAATCACTACAGAAAGTAGGTGTACACATTTCTATGAAAGTTAAAGTGAAAGTGACAGAAGGTTGACTGAAAGTGATGAAAACTAAAAGAAAATGTGGACAAAAGTGGCTTATAGTGCGTTGATCAGATCAAAAATGAATAAAATAGAGGGGATATATGCATAGAAATGAAGTAAACGTTGTAAAACGGTGAAAAAAAGAATGAAAGTGGAAAAGTGAAAAGTTGAGGTGTACGCATTTTCATGGAGTGATTACCCTCTCGCTTGGTACCACTGAACCAGTCAGCGTTCTTATCATCATCACAGAGGACATGCGTCACATTACGTTCCTCAGTTCCTTTCCAGATAATGTGTTCAAACTTGATTTTCTGCATTACGGCTTGATGTTTCAGGAGGTTTTGCACATTTTCAGGATAGTCATACTCTACTGTGACCTTTTTGAAGTTGAGAAATAGTTTGTTCTTAGTATGTGTCACCTCAGGCTACCAGAAAAACACAACAAAACATTGATGGCAGCAATTCAAGGATTCAAGGGGGGCACACCAATTCTATATACAAATGTTATGTCACATACCATCAAACCGCCACCATGGTATCGAGCAGACAGAATTTTCATTGCTGGCTGCCTCTCTTCTGTGAATTCTTGGAATTTCTGGAATTCTTCACTGCTAATTGTCATGTGATTCGATCCCACTTGAATTTGAAGAGTTACATCTTGTGATGCTAGATCAGTAAAAGGGTCAATAGCCGTCATGAACGAATGGCCTGCATAGTATGTAATATACTCGAGAGTGAGTTTCTCAGAGCCAGTTGGTATTGGTTTTTTGAACCTGACAGCTGGAGCTTCTTTGTTCAAATCACATAGGTAAGGATCCATTCTCTTCTGTTTTTTGAGAATCTAAGAAGGAAAAAGTAATTATATGCATAACTGTATCTCAAGTTGGTTGATATTCAAAGGGACGAGATCATTTGGCTTGTATGTCTACCTTATGGATCTGCACACTTTGTAGTGTAGAGACACAACTAGACATCACGTAACGTTTAGTTACTAAACGTTTCGTGTAGAGTGCACACAAGTGCACACTTGGCCAATCCCCAGGGCACACAGTCACAATGGGATGCATCCGAAAACTCCACACCACAAAGTGTGCAGTTGACTAAACGTTTCCTTAAGTGTAGAGCAAGTGCACACCTGAAGATGTTTAGATCAGCTCGACACCAGCAAGTGTTTAGTTTGTTTGTGCACATTGGAAACTAAACACCAGTTAATGTGCACAAGTAAACATATGTTTTACCAGTGAGTAACATTGAAATACACACATCACTCGTATGATAAGGTAAAGAACGAGGTTTTCCCCCATTGCATCAAATACGTTTGATGCCCCTTGCATTATACGCGGACACTAATTTCATGAGATTTAAATTGTAGACTAATTTAAGGAGAGGAATGGTAATGTATGCGAGCGCAGTTGCTGAACGGTACATGATTTTCTTTGGTGACACGATTCACTACCTACCGACACTTGCACCTGTTGGCATAGGCTTCAATGCCAAGTTCCACCCATCTCTCGCTGGCAAAGTTTACCGCTTCAGCGATATTGAAGCCATTGTTAAATCCAGAATGGTATGCACGGGGAAATACAATTATAAACTCTCCAGGTTCTTGAGTGACCTGAAGACAGTTCAAATGTGTACATTGTATACTTTAAGTTAAGTGTACATAGAATGTATACATGGTATGTATGCATTAATTATTGTGGACATGCCCATGTATACACATCTTTTGAAGTGTACATGTCATGTATACTTACGGAATTAGGTACAGTTATTTCACAGTGCTACGTGGGTATGTATACATTTATAAAAGCGTACAGGGGCATGTACTCATTTAAAAAAGTGTACATGGGCATGAGCACACTTATCAAAGCGTACATGGGCATGTGCACATTAATGAAAGTATACATGCTATGTACACTTTATTTAAAGTATACCATGAATTGACCCTAGACAAGAAAACAAGACAGTAAATTATTTTACCTTCACTCCAGGAATTCCCGAGGTTTTCATCACAGTTGGTGACAGCAAGGTAAGCCTGTGGTTCATGAATGCTTCGCAATCAGATGAGTCAGTAATGTGACGAAATAGAGGTGGCACAAATTCTTCAAAAACTTTACTATAATTGGGGGATATAGCATACCTACAGAAATATTAAATGATTGTTAGCACATGAAACAGAGGCATGACACTATCCAAAATGATGAAGCAACGAAAGCATACCATGTCTTGGCTGCCCCAAAGTGGTGGTAATTCAGGTCATACAAATCGGAATGTTCCGTATGCCAGGAAAAAGAAGAGCGCCACATACCAAAGTAGAGCATAGGATCCCAAATTCCCTCAATCTTTTTGGCTTGCTCTTTCCCAACGTCCAGTACTGAACCCAAGTTCGATGGATTCCACACCTAGACAAAACACAACTAATAAAAACATACCTTTTTTAGCACATGGAAATGTTTGAGCACAGCTATGAATTACTTGTTGTTCCTTGTCAAACAAAGATCCACTTATGTCGCTCAGATATTTTACCGAACTAGCGGCTAACTTCCAAAATTCGTTCTCGATGCCGTCTTCATCTTCACAACAGGGGCTGGAGTCAAAAATAATTTTATATTAGGACCAGATCGAAATCACAAACTTTACATTGCGTCCGAAAGTTTGCAGATTGCCGTTGATCTCTATTCAAGGAATGTGACGTTACATTCGTTTGAACGTAAATGAACCGAGTGAACCTAAATGTTGACAGCAAGGAAGGAATGCGGTACAAATATAAATGCAAGCTCACCTAAAGTAAGATGATTGCAGTAGAGTAGTGCAGGATGTTGTGCTCAGGTCCGCCGCCGCTGCAGGAGTTCGTGGACCAGGGGGACTGAGCGCTTGTTTTTGATGCGAGCCTCCCCCGGCCCGTCGAGTAGTGCAGGATGTTGTGCTCCGGTCCGCCGCCGCTGCAGGAGTTCGTGGACCAGGGGGACTGAGCGCTTGTTTCTGATGCGAGCCTCCCCCGGCCCGTCGAGTAGTGCAGGATGTTGTGCTCAGGTCCGCCGCCGCTGCAGGAGTTCGTGGACCAGGGGGACTGAGCGCTTGTTTCTGATGCGAGCCTCCCCCGGCCCGTCGGAGTAGTGCAGGGTGTTGTGCTCCGGTCCACCGCTGCAGCAGAGGTCTTCCCTTTTACTCTAAATGTGCTCTCTTGAAGACTTGAATTTTTTGATCTTCTGTGATTTGTGTCCCTGTTTCCTTAATCTAGCTGGTTTTGATGTTGGAAAGTTGTGGCATATTTTTATAGGAGGAAGTTCTGGGAATCTTGAAGATGCCACTTTAGCCCTGGTATCAAAGCAAAGCAAAGCAAATAATGAATCAATAATATAAATTCAAATTTAATAGTTAAGCACCACTAGAAGATAATATGGACAGTACAATACCAATTTTTCCACTTTATCCCATGGTGCTTGCCCGTGTTATCGTTGTCAATCAAATACACGGCAGCATGACACATTTCGTGAATTAATGTGTCTCTTACTTTACTAGGTGAAGTCAGGATCTGAAAAAATCAAAGATTTGTCATTGAAGCATGAAAATTACAATTGGTGTCTTTTGCTGATACTAGATGCGAATCACAGAGTTTTCTGGACTTGTTAGAACATTCATATGAGCTTCAGTACTCTTTTCAGGATTAACTAATGAGCGAAAACACCAGTAATTCACTCGTTCTTTCCCAAACTTTACCGGTATGGCAAAGAATGAGAAGCTTTCTTTGTGTAGAAATGATCATTTCCTTCACCTTTAACTCATCATAGAAGTTTAAGTCAAGAACGAGAAAAGACATTGAGTAAACACTCATCTCCACAAAACTTTTCCTTCGATGAGCTAGGAAAAAGGGAGCTTACTTTGGATGACAGATGAATGGATCCAATGGGTCCGATGGATCCTTTCTCTTCTTTCACGAATAGCCCTGCAGTTGTTGTTAGATTTGTCTGCCATAAAATCTTCATGGTTGTTGGCAGCTTGGTTTCAAATACTCTTCTATTGAAAAATTTGTACAAATATTTTACCAAATCCTCCTTCCGCGAGGCAAAATCCTCAACGAAATACTGAGCTTTTGGGTGAAGCCTCGCCTTCAAATGAGGGAATGGCCCTGACAAAGATGATAATACAGACAGCATAGGGACGTAAGTGCTTTCTGGCACATTTGAATTTTCATCATCGTCAGTCTGAAAGAAAAATTAAAACAAAGCTGACAACTTTTTACTCAGAACATGTGAACCGTCGGCAGGCGAGCCGCCATATCAATAATTTTAGTGGATGCCAACATAGTAGTAAACAGGTTATTTTTTAAAGGGGATGGAGAATAACTTTCTGGCTGGGAAATAAACAAGCAGGGATAGGGGGGAAGTTTAGTGCGATCTCACAAATTCAGGGCCTATAATCTATGCAAGTGATGCAAGTATAGATATGGTATGTATGAGCAAATTTAAATTTAGTGCAGATTTGCCTGGGAACCCCTTCAGTGAGGTTTAGTGAATATAGCACAGGACCATTTCAGCCCACATATCTCAAAATCCCACCAACAAAACAATGTACTGCCCTGGCAGTGCCTCCTATAATACTTGTATATCTCACCGTTGATTCATTGGCTGAGCGATATTCGTATTCGGTCATGACTTTTTCTTCACGGGGCAAAACGTGTCTTGAACACGGATTTAGAAACAGGTCAACCAAGAACAATGGATCAGGGAGGACTGCCGAATGCGGCTCGGGAAAGGTTCCGAGCGCTACTTCCACTTCGGGCGCGGGTTGCCTACATCGTAGGAGAGCGATGTTGTTTTGGCGGCGGCCTGTGTATTCTTCGGCGTTCTTTAAGGCCGGCTCCTGAGTTAATTTGTTAAAAATGCCTTTTCTATGCCAAACAAGAGTAATATAAGTTTTAAACGGAGTTTTCAAGCTTCAACTTTGCTCTGAGAGGTTGGCTGCATAGAGGTGGTGGGGGCTGAGTCCCCTCTCCTCCACCCGCCGCTCCTCGCCCCTCGCCTCCCCTCCAGATGTGCTTCTTATGATAGTCAGGTTTGCCCGGGAAGAAGAGAAGGGACTTCTTGAAGTAGTAGCGGATGCCGGGGAGCGGAGTCAAGCTGATACCAAAACGTCTGAAGTAAAGAGTGATATCTCCTTTATTGGGTTTTCTCGAAGACTGACAAGCCTTTCCAAGTCACAGCCGGAGCTGGACTTGCTAGTTACATAATAGCACCACAGGTGGCGCTAGTAGTTAGGACAAGGCATTATTCACACAAGGCACTGGATACTGTGGTGTATTCGCACCACCATGATACTCTGTAAATAGTCACCTGTCCTGTCTTTAGTCACCTGTCAACCAATATAAACCATGCCCAATGTTGAATAAAGAGCTTCATTACTAGTCAGAACGTCAGTCTACTCGTTACTCCCGGTTCCCTCTCGACTCCACGTACTTAGCCCGAGACCCCAAGTATCTCCGGACATATCAGTGGCAGACGAGATGAGATGTATCTCTCGGCAAGTAATTTTTCGAACTCACGCACACTGTTAGTCGAAATGTATGTATTTTCATCCGTTCGAGGCAGTGCAGGATAACTGCCTCGTTCGGCGGTGTTTTCTGCCAACTTTCCGTATCTATATCAGTCATGTAATCGTAGCATGGCGGATGTGCTGTCCGTCCCCACCTGAGGTATTTCCATCCGTTCATACCGCCTGCAGGCATCGCGTTATCTGCTCGTGCAAAGTTTAATGTTTGTATTATCGATAAATAAAGTAATATATCAGGTCAGGCTAAATCGAACAGTGGTCTCGGGGTGTTAGAAACGAGGCGAAGCCAAATCCGCTGTCTGTTTTGACCTAGCTCAAGCCGTTTACAAGTTAGCAGAAAAAATTGCTTCGATTTCAATGAAATTTTAATGGCCCTACTAAAATAGGGTGTAGATGTCCCAAATAAAATTTGAGGTCAAAATTCCTATAACTTCCAAAGTTACAGTATGGTAAACTTGATTCGTATAACGAAGTACCGCATACACAGAGTATTCTTACAGCCGATAGGGGGAGGCTGAAACATCCGTTAAGCGGCACACATTACTCAGTTCCCGGAGGGAAACTCATCCGATTTAGAAATTCACAATTCATCCGTCATGGCCGGGATGAAGGGGTCTACGTTGGCTCATGTTACACCAATTTCTCACAGGTAGTAAATAGCACCGATGAGGCCGGAAATACTACCCCGGACCCCCTTTTTCATCCGTTTCGACTAACAGTGCATCGTCAAGTCGTCGTCGTTGAGGGACCGGAGTGAGTCAGTCATCTTGGTCAAAAGTAGGACCTTCTTCTTCAGTCTGGCTGGTATGGACGTC
>NW_026267255.1:452388-456028 GCF_000697945.3 Frankliniella occidentalis | reverse complement strand
TGCTGCACTTATCAACCAGGGCGGGGGTGGGGTGTTTTAAAACCACGTTGCCACTGAGTTGAAGTCAAATGCAGGCGCCGGCGCTAGTGGGCTGAGATGAGCGGCTGCTGGAGGGGAGGGGGGCGCCGGGGTCGACACAAGCGCAATGCGGGACTGTAGGCCAGTTCATAATATGAAAGTACAGAGCAGCGAGCCGGCGCTTGCCGCCAAGAGGCGCCAAGTGCAGAGGAGTGAGGTGATAAGCATTCCGGGCTAAGCTTGCACCGCGCCGCCACCCAAAAGTCACAATTACGCGCTCAGCTCACTGACTATCTGTCAATTTCATATCATGAATCATGGCACACAGAGCAAGGGCGCCGTGCCGGCTAAGAGTGGTGCTAAGGGGCCGTTCACAAATTACGTCACGCATCTGACGGGGGGGAGGGGGTCTCTGTCCGCGTGACGGTCCTATCCTGAAAGCATTAGAAGGTTAGGTTAGCCGCGTGACGTGGGGGAGGGGGGGAGTCAGAACCGCCCGAAATTTGCGTGACGTAATTTGTGAAGGCCCCTTACAGCCACCACCCCGCCCTCAGCTCACTCACTTTCTGTTAATCTCGCCCCTCTTTAAACACAAGGAAATATGTGTTCTTTTCAGATTATAGATTTCAAAATGTATTTCAGATTTTGACCGGCACGACAGCGAAATTCACACCTTCAGGAAAAGAAAGTAGAGGGCCAGAAACGTGAAATGCGGCCACGAGTACCCCTTTAGCGTGACATACAAAGACGGGATCAAAGTACTCTATGGTCCCAAGGTACCGCCGGCGGCTCCCCCATGCGCAGCCCAGCCGACGCCCGGGACACGATCAGAAATCGATTACCAGATTCTGAAAAAGTGCACAGCGATGACAAGTCTTGTACGAGCGACGCGTGGCTGGCCGTGCCCACCGCGGTCACCGCCCGGAAAGCAACGGCGATCAGAAACCCACTTTCAAATTATGAAAACGAGCACGGCGGGAAGGATCTAAGGTTATCAAACGCGGGACGAACTCAGCCAGGAAAAAATCTAAAACATACCCTTTTCCTCCCCTCTCTTCCCTTCCTGGACATGTTGACAGCAGTCGGGGAAAGCCGTAGACAGCGACAACGACAGCTCAGACGCACGACGCACGACGACTCAGATTTTGCGACACTCTACGCGACAACTCGACAGATCCGCTGCTCCAACGAGACTGAGGGCCGAGCGCAGCGCTCACCGGCCGGCAGCAGACGCCACCCTTTTCCCCACCACCTAACTCCTTCCAAGAAGCCGCGCCGACCCCCTCCCTCACTCTCTCGGGGAGGCGGCGGCTGCTGCCGACAAGGGAACGGAACGTTCGAGGAGGGAATGACCAACTCGCCCGACCTGCGCAACACGTCTGCCTCCTCCCCCACCACCATCTCCTTTCTCAGAATCAGGCCGTCTGCCCGCTTCCTACGATCACTCCAAGGACAGAGGGAATGCCCAAACTTCCTGTATTGAAACGCCTGTTCACATTTTGAGCATTACAGAAAATGAAGTTATCTCAAGCCCACGCCCGTGACACGCGAGCGCGCGCGCGGACGGGAAGACTAGCGCGCACCAGGGCGGGGGAGAGGGAGGGGGGAGGGGGCAGATTATGCACACATCTAAACATCGTGAACAGCGAGATATGAACAATTCACTTATACTCATAGAATGAACGGAACAACCCTCTTAACCACGACGGACGCGCAGCCAAACGGACTCTGCGACGCGAACGCACACGAGAGAGACACCCCACCAATGCCACTGCTCCCGAAGGCTAAAGAGGAACAGGGCGAGGGGGCAGGGGGAGGGGACAGATAATGGACCATTTGATTTTCTAATTGTGCTCTACAGGATCTGAATGGGTGACGAACACGGCCCGCCCCCCTCGCCCCCGCACGCAAATCACGTCTAAACACGAGTCCGGCCCACGCTCCACGCTAGTCCAAGTCACCGCGGGACTTCACCGCACGCGACCGCCCGGCGGGCACGGCACACCGCCCACCACCCTCAGCTCACTCACTTTCTGTTAATCTCAGATTCTGAACCCAAAATGCGGGAAGGGCAAAGGGTGAAAGTACAGGGTGCACGTACCGAGAGGCTGCCGAAGCCGAAGCCATTGCCCAACTCGGGACACACGCACAGGACTTAACGCGGACCAAGAACTCTAAACTCCAATCAGACCTCGATTTATTCGTCTCAGAAAATGACGAGGAGAGGGGGAAACAAAATATGAAACCCTTCAAAGGCACGGAAAGGTGCCGAGTCGGGCGCAGGCTACGCTCTCGAAGGACTCCGTACCGGATCGAAATACTC
The DNA here is from genome assembly GCF_000697945.3 of Frankliniella occidentalis. Taxonomy (NCBI): domain Eukaryota; kingdom Metazoa; phylum Arthropoda; class Insecta; order Thysanoptera; family Thripidae; genus Frankliniella; species Frankliniella occidentalis. The sequence goes on along the minus strand of NW_026267255.1, from coordinate 453,687 downwards.
ACACCCGAACGTGCATATGGAATAAAGGGGATAAACGGACATCAGAATCTGTGGAACACTTAATTTTCCAGGCCTCGATGCAGCAGAACGGACCTGTGTGCATTCCGTATACAGTTCATACGGTCTGAGAGAGATGTCGGGAGCGCCCGAGTTTTTCATCGGTCAGAATCTGCAGTGAGCGACCTTGGCGGCTGAGGTGGATTTTCATGTTTGAACAATTCATCCAGGTCAGTTTTTCTGTTCGAATTGCAGGTAGATATATACAAACGCCTGAATAACGAACAGTCCTGTTTCAAACTCGCCATTTTGACCTGAGACCTGCTCTGTTTCCGGAGACTACCTGTTCCGCAGCAGTGGTAATTAGTTAAGTTTTATACTGTCCATTAGATGTTTTTCTCCGCTTTCAAGCATCTCCGTAATAAAGGTTTGATACAAAGTTTCTCCCAGAGTCTCGATTGTCATAACAGTTGCTGTAACCTGTTCTGAAGCCACATTTTTCGTCTCCAGGTTGTATATTTCCTGCTCGCTGTCCTCCATGAAAGGGTTACCCAGTTCTGCTATCTTTTTTGTAAGACTCTCGACGTCTTTTGCAAATTTTATTCTTGTTGGAGGCGATTCTTCGTTATGAGTGAAGGAGTCGTCTATGCCATCCATATGCAGGTGTTTCTGCTCAAATTCATACACTAAAGCAGCAAGCTCTGGTGCAGCAAGCATCCACTTCAGGAGTGAAGAAGGACTCTCAGTAATTCCGACCATGCCTATAAAAAATAAGTAATTACGCACACTATTTCAGCAAGAAAGACATTGAATTGCAGCAACTGTTAGCTTTGAAAGTGACTCACCACCGTCTCCTTTTATTCGAGAATTTATCCTGCTCGTGGGCTTGGTCAAGGGCCATTGCTGAGAACGCCCTTTGTGTCATACGGGCAACCAACCCCGCCAGAGGAGCCGTCCCCGCCAAGAATGTGACGTGTAGATGTTCGGCGTTTTAACGTTAGCGGTCGCATCGTTCAAGATATCGACTTCAGACTTTAATACGTGACAAAGAAAGGACTACAGTGTCACGTCGTCCTTTTACCGAAATTCGACGCGGTTCAAAATCTGCTGTGGGCTACTCTAGCATTGCTGTAGAGGACACCGGTGCACTTTTGGGACGGATTTGAAAAGACTGTAGCCGAGATTGGTCTTTTCATTGACCACATGCCAAGTTTCAAAATCATAGGGTGGCGCATATTCGAGAAATCATGATACACATTTATCCGTGCGGAGCGCTCAGAGAGGCGGGCCGGCCGGCAGGGG
>NW_026267255.1:451204-452338 GCF_000697945.3 Frankliniella occidentalis | reverse complement strand
CTCTTCTGAACTAAATGGTTTTAGTTCATCAGACTGCTTGAGAAATACATCAGAAATCTATAACAAGAAACGAGTAAGTTACAGATACTTTTTTTGGCTGAGCGATTAGCGAAGCCCATTACTCCACTGACCGAAAAAGTTTCATTCTGTTTGTTTGTGTGTTTGTTTGTCTGTCTGTCCGCACGATAACTCGAGAACGAATTGAGCTAGCGACCTGAAATTTTCAGGGTCGTTTTGTGTCATAAAAAGACAAATCGAGTTCGAAGATGAGCATTCTAGCTCAAAAATTGGCTTTTAAAAAAATCAAAAACTACAGGTCTCAAAATGCATTTTTTTCAAATATTTTTTTATGGGTTCCCAAGGGGTAAACCGTCAAAGTAGAGTCTTTCGGGCGAAAATTTCGCCCGTTTGGCTCTATCTTGTACCGTTTAGGTGCTAGGGGGCATTTCTTGATAAAAATGGAGTAAAAATGATCGAATGGTCGATTAAATCGTTAAAAAGACTCCATTTCGAAAAATTGTTGGCTGAGCGATTAGCGAAGCCCATTACTCCACTGACCGAAAAAGTTTCATTCTGTTTGTGGGTTTGTTTGTTTGTTTGTGTGTTTGTCTGTCCGCACGATAACTCGAGAATAGATTGAGATAGCGATCTGGGAATTTAGGGGTCGTTTTGTACCAAAAAAAGACAGATCGAGTTCGAAGATGAGCATTCTAGCTCAAAAATTGGCTTTTTAAAAAAATCAAAAACTACAGGTCGCAAAATGAATCTTTATCAACATATTTTTTTTATGAGTTCCTAAGGGGTAACTTGTCAAAGTAGAGCCCTTCGGGCGAAAATTTCGTCCGTTTGGCTCTATCTTGTACCGTTTAGGTGCTAGGGGGTATTTCTTGACCAAAATGAGCCGAAAATGATCAAATGGTCGATTAAATCATTTAAAAGACTTCATTTCGATAAATTGTTTAAAAGACTTCATTTCGATAAATTGTATACACACTCCTATTACCCCGTCTCGGGTGTCAGCGCCGCAGGCCTAGCTATATGTGCGCCAGGCGCGTCGCAGCGTAACAGTGTTTCGTGGGATATCGCGAAGCCTGTTACGCGAGACGTGGTCTGGCGTACATATAGCTAGTTTTA
>NW_026267255.1:442234-444993 GCF_000697945.3 Frankliniella occidentalis | reverse complement strand
AAAAAGAGTTCAAATAAAATAGGGAGTTCCTCAAAATTTTCCCTTTCCCCTTTCCCCTTCATTGTTTTTACCGTGAGAATGTCTTGCTCCCCTGAGGACCGAGCAGGTGAACAATAGCAGACCCGTCCATAATCTGAGCGTCTACGACAAGACGAGTATCCGATGTCACTTCATCGGAGGCAGCAATCAAACAATTAATTATGGTGGACTCAGAGTTCCCTAATAGCGAGCGTGATTCTTACGCGAGGCGTGATTTTCGTCACGCCCGGCGTGATGAAAGTCGATCCCTGATTGGCTGCGTGAAGCTAAATCACGCCTGGCGTGAAAATAACACTTGCGTTTCGTGAACTCTGAATCCACACTTAGATCTGATTTAGAGCATGGTGTGGGCTCCCCGCCGAATGACAGAGCCAGAGGTTCGGGTTGGTTTTCATGCTTAAAAACTGCTACAGTTTGTTACTATACTTACCACCCGCTACCATAAAAGCTAGCACAGTGTTTTGTGATTCCTTGTATCCGGACAAGAGAACTGCAATTACAAGAAGCATAATATTAATTCATGCAGTTGTAAACTCATTTTAAAGCTGATGAAGCTGGTTGTAATCATGGAGTAATCCAGTCTCTATGCTGACTGTGCGTGCCAATGTCATAATTTCATGTTAGTGCTCGCGTTCAAATTAACTCAACAGAAATACTAGGACCAAGTTGACCAATATTGTGTGCATGGGCAAGCAGTCGTTAAAACCCTCTTTGAAGATGAAGTTTACGAGAGAAAGCAGTCTCATTTTCCCCCACCCTGACCCTCATCATCAATGTGCTACTTAACTTACCTAGCTCCACCAGGATATAGAAGAAAATGAATACTCTGATGTGCGGCGGCCAGTTGACACATAGTGTTATGCGTGCCCCCGTCAGGCATAGAATTACACACATCAGCCATGGGCTGAGCTTCTGGTTACTGGAAAGAAAATGAAAGAAGTCTGTCATCGAGTGTAAAATGTTCATCAAATAAAATAAAATTGAAATTTCCATACAGTATCAAAACAATTGCATGTCTCATTTTAGCCCTCACTGCCAGCTTGTGTGACCATGACATAGTCAAATTTCGGGGTGTGATATGATTGAAGCCATACACCAGGGCTCACAGCCAATTTTTGTCAATTTGAGAGATGTGATGTCTGATACAAAGAATTAGGTCTGGGCGCGAGGGTGAGGAGGTGGGTTCATTATCTATGTAACTTACGATTCATCTTCCTTGTCAGCAGGGGAGGGAGATCTCCTCCTTCTCGCCATTTTCACTTCACCGTTCACCAGGAGACAAGACAATACAAAAAATAAGCTTTCACACACCCAAGACACACCGGCACCGGACACACACACTTGCTTGGTGAGTCACACCTGTAGGTTCAAATTTGCTCTCATTTTAATGCCAACCTGAGCAAGTTTAAAACTAATACTTAAGCCCATTTATCAACGCGTGCACATAGCTTCAGACAAAGCTGCTCTCATCGAAACGATAGAAAACCAAATTTAATAGGGATAGCTAACGACAGTCATTCAAATGTACCCATTGTGACTATTGAGAGGACGTATATGGTGTTGCAGTGTTGTGAACCCGGAGTTCGCCTCGACGCCCTCGATCGTAATCGTCATACGCCTCAAGTACGTTGTATTGTAGATCAGGGAATATTATCTGGAAGAAATGTAAATGATTAGTATGGGTACGTTATAACAATATCTGAAAATGCTCACATTTAAACTTACTTTCATTGACTGTCTCACTGCATAGGCTCTATCCCATTGGGAAAGATCCGTATAGTTGGCTATGAAGTTTTCTGGGTGGGATATCCCATAAATAATGGAACTGTTGCAAACAAAAAATTTATATGTATTATTCATTATCTAATAATCATCCTGTGCTACATCAATCAATACATTCTCCATTTTGCATTCCTTCATGGTAACAGTTGAGTTCTATGTCGGCCTCTCTGGATAGAGTCTCCTCAGCAATTCCCTTCTGATATCCTGTGACATTTGCTGCAAAGTAAATTAATAAAAGTAATGGGAGTCGTGGAATGTCCTAAGACTTTTGTATCACAACAATAAAAATTATAAGACATCCAAAACTATTGGGGGGGATAGCTTCCTCTTAGCTTGTATGCTTTAAGAATCAAAATTCTGTCAATAAATGTATTATGATTTTTTGAAATGGCATTCCTCTTTTCACCATAAAATTGATCCAGAAATAAAGGCATTGTGGAACAATCACCTACAAGAAATACACTGAAAAAAAATTCTTTTCAGAAAAAACCAAAAAAATAATACATTTTGGTGGGGGTTTCCAACAACTCTGTGCTACCGGGGCGCCGCGGCGCAACGTCTAAGTGGTAGGGCGCGTATCGCCTCGGTGGGTGGGGCCCTCAGCCTCGATGGGCCCCATATCCTGGTGCAATGCCACTGTGAACACGCAAAACAAAGTACGATTTTACACACCATTCGGAAAAAAAGAAGAGAAAAAAAACACAGCAAAAATGCAGTTGCTAATTAATTTTCTTACCACTGCTCCGCTGCCGCCTGCTGCGGGGCAGGCTCCGGTGCACCGGCGCCCTCCGGTGTTCGGGGCGTCCTTGACCGCGTGTTGAAGGCGGGCGACGAGGCCGAGGACGCCTCGGGTGTGCGGGGGGAGCCCCGGGGCCGGCTGCGGGCCGCCCCCTCGGCGCTCCGAGGAGAGGGCGACGGAGAAAGCTTAAAGAATTTAA
>NW_026267255.1:437904-442184 GCF_000697945.3 Frankliniella occidentalis | reverse complement strand
TAGATGTATGCCAGGCGCGTCGCAGCGTAACAGTGTTTCGTGAGATATCGCGAAGCCTGTTACGCGAGACGTGGTCTGGCGTACATCTACCTAGTATAGCTAACTCAGCAGCGGAGGTATTAACCGCCGCGCTGGTTAACAGGCATGTACGAATATCGCTCTAAGATTGTCGTGTGGATGTTCTGTGTCAGTGTGGGCCGGTGTGGAGTTGTCCGTCAGGGTGCTGTCACTGTGGCACCACCAGTCAAACGAGGAGAGCGATGAGACAGCGTCTAGTTGATCTGGCGGGCAAACGCAGCCAGGATGGTGTTTAGCTTCTTGTATTGTTGTTAGTCTTGGTCCTTGTATTAACGTTGCTTCTGGCGGGCTGTAGCAGTATACGGGGCAGGCCCATAGGCCCATAGTGCAGAAATTGTAGTGTCGCGCGGGAAGGGTATACCAGGGGGTAGGCCTACTAGAAGTGTGGACTTTCCAGGAGGCACGAGGTACGTTGCTGATTTCTTATCCACTGCCACCACTCCCAAGACATTGCATTTCTCTGGCCCTGGTGAGCAATAGTTTTGGATGTCCTCCGCGATTTGGAATGCAAATTTGCGGACTTGCTGTTCAACAGGTGGCAGGCGCTTCGGCTTTTGTACATCCACGAAAACTAGCACACCTCTCGTGAGAATGAGTGCACCTCAAAGGGCGACTATGATCGAAGTTAAACGAACTATTTCTTTCACGCACAATAATAGAACTCAGAGCACAACCACAAGATACCAGCGCACACGATACTCTTCTGATAGCAGGTCCACCAAGGCAGTTGGGGCAAGACCGATAGGCTGGATATTGCGGATTGATGAATGGAATGCTAAGTACTATGCTCATTACTTCGCGAAGTAACTTGATAGTTTGTCGGGTCACGTTGGAGGCATAACTGTCACTGTTGATGTTGGGGTGATGGGCGAAGCGACGCGCGGCGCGTCGCAATCGCGCAGCTGAACTTAGAAGATTTGTTGCTTCCATTTCGCACTGTTTCAACGGTAAAATAAGTCTAGCTAATCTTGTCCGACCACTCCGCCTAAATGTGTGAAATGGTCGCTGTCAACAGCCTAAATGTGTTAAATGGTCGCTGTCAACAACACCAAACTCGGGGAACACAGGCCCGTAAGGTGAGGAGAGCGGAAGGGTGCACGTCCCGATGAATGGCACAAGCAACTCGCGCGGGTTTGTAGTCCAGGGGGTAGGCGTCAAACTGAGGAAAGGCGGCAGAGATACCCACCATTTCCAATCTATTGGGGGGGGGGGGCGATGTTCATGGAGGTGTAATCTTTCTAGTACAGTTATTAAATCAACAAACAGAAATTCACAATCAACAGAAGTAGAAGTACGCCCGTTTGTCTTGCTGCATTGGGTCCAGACACATCATAATTTGGTTGTTACGATTCACTACAGTTAAGGAGTAGTGATTCGTTCCCCTGTTGCACACTGCACCGATCCAAATGGCACTATCGATTGCTGCCTCTTGCGGTTTGTTGCTTATGCAATACGATAACACTTCTCTTATCGGTATCTCAGCAAGATTTACCAACCCCAATTTGTTTAGCCATTCAGAATGAAGAACAAAATTTCGAATGTAAAGCTCTTCTGCGTCTTTCTTAATTTTGTACATGATGCAGTCCATGAGGTGCTGAGGGAAGAGGGAAGATATTATGATTCACTATGTTGCAAGCCCTCATTTTCTGCGTTCTGTCCGAGTGCCACATCTGCTTCTTGTTTCTCAGGCCGCTCATCCTGTTCATAATCATCTGTCTCCATAGCATATTGTTCTTCTTGTTGACCTACAGTAATGATCCTTATGAATTACTGCTATTTGTTCGGATGTCACTGTAGACTCGACCATTTCCTCATTACCCGTTTTGAAGGCTTTGTTTTATGATAAAGGGCAACCAGGGACAAGTTCAAGGATCACTGCCCGATACACTCTGCGGTCGGTTTGGGGAGGGTAGGCAGGAGTTGAACATCACAGTTACCAACATGACAATCATGGAGGGGATGTGGAAGTCTGCGACTGTTCATATGTCCAAACGGAAAGCCCGTTGCCTACGTGGTACACATGCAGCAGATCTCTTCCCTTGTGGCCGAGGTGGTGGTTGGTGGTGGAGGAGGTCTCGCTGAATGCCGCCCTCCTGGCCTGTGCTCACACTGTAAATATGAAGTCTGCTTACTGCTTTTGTTGCAATTATAAGTGTAATGGGATTGGATTTCTTTCCATTTTCAGATTTCTTCAATTGATTGATAGAATTTGATTTTGTCTTCACATGTGTACAGTTTTAATAATCATAGGTTCATATTAAAAATTCATTTTGTCACATAAAATAGTATCATGATCCCTGTTAGTATTGTAAGAGTGAACAGATTACAACCAAGTGTGTAAGTATACCGGGCCTAGGCCTACAGGCCATACAAATTGCTATATACTCAGAGAAATGCACTACACCTTACCACCACCATGAAATCATTTCTTAAGGCCTTACATCACAGTTAAGCCCCTAGTCTTAAACTTGTTGTTTCTGGTTATTTTTTAGAGTTAAAACGAGTCAGGTGATCAAAACTAGGTAATAATTATGTAGGTAGGTTCCTTTTTAAACAAATCAAACAAAAAATAAGTTCCGGAAACTTTGGGTTTGTAAAGAAACGACACTTTTCATACTTGAGTCATTTTTCCCAATTATCACTTAACGCGCAAGATTTCAGAAGCTAGGATTATGATAAAACCTTTCCGTAACTTCTAAAATATTTGGAAGACATGTCATTTAGGGCTGAACCAATAAAAACAGCAGAAAATTATTATTTAAAACAAGAAAATAATTTTGGAGCATTTGTCTTCGCCGGCTGCAACAAAGGAAGCCGGAAACGACTTGTTAGCAGGCTAGAGTCTCGTTCGTTATCGCAATTAAGCAGACAAATCGCTCCACCAACTAAGAACGGCCATGCACCACCACCCACTGAATCAAGAAAGAGCTCAATGAGCAATTAATATTCGTAAGCAAAAACTAATTTTAATATATAACGACTTATTGGGCTCCTTCTTTTCCTCGGGACAAGGAACCTATTTCGCTTGTATGCAACATACATTTGTTCTGTATGGTGAAACGTGAAATGCTGTTGCACAAGAATTCCAAGGCCTTAACGCACAGAACAACTGCTAAGAAATAAAGAACCGGAAATCCAGGACTTTTGTGCCATAACACAGAAAATTAAATCATTTCTGAGAAGATTTTAGCCTTGAGCGAATTTTGTTAACAAATAAAAGTGTACAAATCGGCCTAATAATAGAGGAATATTCTCCTTTTTTGATTGCTAGTAATTGATGAAATATAATCTTATTCCCGTATGTTGATCAGACAAACCTCCTCTCCTATTTTTCCTCTCTTTGTCACCAAAGCTATGTACAGTTTTCTTTTTAAAACACATGACTTCAAACGTCAACTTGTTTGCTTCACCATTCACTACAGCACCAGTCTTTCATCGTTGCTCAGTCGGAGGGATCGAATGTACACTTGGTATTCGTTTTGACGTCAGTAACAGTCCTCTCTATATTTTGCTATATATAAGCTGGGGGTATCAGTTTGCAAAACTTAAGTTAACTTAACTTTAAGCTAGGGGTGCGGCAGGCCCCGGAGAAAGTCGTCCAAGTCCACGGTGGCGCTGTCGGCGGGTTGAGTGATGTTGAAGAGGTCCTCCAGGTCGGTTGCCGCACTGGAGTCCGGGCTAGATGCCAGCAGGGGGTCCTCTATCGAATCCCATAAATCCCAGAGGGGCACGTCGTCGTCACTGCTGGAGTGAATAGACGCCAGCGCCGTCCGGATGGGGCTGGACGTCCGGGGTGGCGACGACGTGTGGGTGGGTTGATAGAGGCCGATTGGCAGGTAGGTGGCGTCGGGTAGGGTGAGTCCAGCCTCCGCCAGCGGGACCTCCTGCGGTGGGTCGACGGGTCCCCGCGGCGCTGGTGTTTGGGCCCACAGCTCTGCTGGGGATACCGGAGAGCTGAGGACACTGTACGGTTGTCTGTCCGGTGCTTCGACCACCAGCGGCAGGACGTACTGGTCCGGCGATGAGTGTGGCTCTGGTGATGATGGTTGATGAGGTGGTGACGATAGTGACGCCGACATGAAGAAGTCCGTTAGGCGCCGGCCGGTGTCTTGGCGGGGGACGCCTGTCCACCGGAGGAGCTCGTACATGATCCCGACGAAACGCGTCAGGGCGCGCTCCACGAGTTCCTCGTGACGCGTTCG
>NW_026267255.1:428191-429735 GCF_000697945.3 Frankliniella occidentalis | reverse complement strand
AATAATATCTTAGCATGCTGCGCGATTTTCCATACTGTTTCCGACGATCCGATCGGCTGTTCCCGCGCGAGTAAGAATATTTGAACTTGGTGAATGATGGCATGCCCATGGGCGCGGCGTCGTCTCTTATTGTTATGTAAACAAGCAGGCCCGCACTTTCGCCAGACGAAGTTGCCAGCTCCGCTTCGCTCCGCCGGCAACTCCGCAGGGACGGGGCCTACCTGGCCTGCCGGCAGGGACCCGTAACTTAACTAAGTTGTCGTTACAAAAAAAAAGTTTCACGTTAGGTTTCTCGTACTGAAATACAAACAAAAATTGATTTGTTACGTTACGTAACTTATAGCGGGTAACGTAACAAATGTAATTTTACAATGTAACTTATCTATTGCGCAAGCCCTGCCAGATACTTCCCAATATCCCACGTTATTGATTTCATGAGCTGTCAGCCGAGCCCCTTGCACTGAAAGACCGCTAAAAAATTACTTTCTTCAATACGTTATTTCTCCAAATGCTGTGTAACGCAAATTGCTACAATTACGTTACGTTACAGTAACGTAACAAAATTATTTACGGGCATTTAAATTCGTGCCGGGAACTTGTAACGTAACGACAATACGTTAAGTTACGGGTCCCTGCCTGCCGGCGGCGATGGTCCGGCCTGCGGCACCTTGGTTGTAGTCGCGGTGCTTCACCGTTTTATCCCTTTCTCGTGGCTTCTCAAACTGAAAGACGACGGGTTGAAGTGGGCCGAAGGCCCGCTACATCATTCGATCACGTTCTTCAGCAAATCGCGTGACTGAAATGGTCAGGCCGGCCCGACCATCGCCGCCGGCAGGCCAAGCAGGCCTGGCCCCTGCAGGGCATCGTAACGCAACGAAACGCGTAACGAAAACGCATAGAAATTGCAACTTTAACGCGATATTGAAGCGTTTTCAAAGAAATTCGAAAGTATTCTCATGTATAATGCTCGCAGAAAGATGAAAACGCTTCAAAAACGATTCTAGACTGCAATTTTATTTCCGGTTTAGTGGGTTCCCGTTACTCGTTACGTTACGACGCCCTCGGCCCCTGCCGAACGGAGTTGCCGGCGGAGCGAAGCGGATCTGGCAACTTCGTTTGGCAAAAGGGCGGGCCTGATTGTTATGAGTAGACCCGTATATGGTCACTTATACATGTTCATAATTTATTCACTCATAAAATTTCAAAAAGTGGCGTGTTTGGCTGGGCAGTTAAACATAGTGATATCTCTGCTGAGATGCACAAGAGTACCTCGAAAAACACTTTTTTCGAATCTGGCTCTGGTGGAGACATGTTTAATCCAGTAACACTATTAACGGTGAAGAATATCATTTCGATCGGATAAAATCTTTAACCCCTAAACGGCCTCAAAGTTTGGCATAGAGCCCATATCGGAAAAAACAGAAAAACTGAAATTTTTCATAGGAGGGTTCCGTATAATTCGCTGTTTTAATTTTTAAAGTACAATCTACGCGTAAAAACGCTTCCGGAGGTGGGCAACCTGTCCTTCATGACCAAGGGGCTGT
>NW_026267255.1:413569-417000 GCF_000697945.3 Frankliniella occidentalis | reverse complement strand
AAAAACAACAGAAAAATGTACTTGCTAAGTAAATTTCTTACCACCACCACTTGAATCTGCTGTGGGGCCGGCTCTGCTGCCGCCTGCTGCGGGGCCGGCTCCGGTGCACCATGAGAGAAGGGCGCCCTGGAGAAGCTTTAAAGCCCCTAGACCCCGCTTTTGGGCACGGGAAACCAATTTGTGGGCTGAATATTTATCTCACGATGACACCGACGTGCTCATTGGATTCCTCACAGTTTTTCCTGAAAAAAGATGTTTTTCCCAAGTTTGTACGTCAACAGAGACGGATTTGAGCGGCGCTCAAAGCGCGCCTTAGGTGTCACCGGGAACTCGCGGCCGCCCTGGCTGCCAGCTCGTCTGGGCGGTTTTTTCTGGGAAGCTCATTCCCAGCTTTAAATTCCATATGGATTTCTAGTATGGAAAATACCTGTCTGGATTTTGTTGAATTTCCATATGGATTATATTCCAGATGTAATTTGGAACACTTTCCAGAGTGGAATTTTGTACTATGGATATTTCCTGCTGTGGAAAATTTTCCATAAGTAACACAAATCCATATAGATAGTGAAATCCATCTGGATTGTCAAACCAGCATGGAGAAGCATCAATCACCAAGCTGCTTGTTTACGTGAAAAGACACCGTACCCATGTAAACTTTCGCTAAAAACGCCAAATACGCGGTCAGATTTTCGATTCGACATCTTGTTACGAAGATACAGCCGAGTTGAGAATCGCGATTTTTGCTTTTAAATCAAAGAGTGAACATTTCGACGTATTATTCGCAGTGCTTCAGTTAGAATTTCTGTGTTACACTTAGTTAAAAAGTTATGATTTAATTTGCAAATCCATATTGGAAAAAATGCAGCCGACCATAATGGAAAATATTCCATACTGGAAAATCAGTAATCCACAGTGGAAAATCACAAATCCACAGTGGAAAATATTCCAGATCAAGTTCCATAGTGGATTTTCACAAATCCATACCGGAAAATTATTCCATACCAAATTCCATTGTGGAAACGAGATTCCATATGGAAAAGCCAGATCCATCTGGAAATTAACAGGAATTCCATATGGAATTTAAAGCTGGGTTGCAACGTAATGAGTGTGCCGATTTCGTCCAAACCTGTGACAATGGGGTTGTTTTGGTCCCTGGTTTCATTGCAGAGGTCTGTTTCCAAATCCGGATTCATTTAAAGGTGGCACCGTAGCGTGACCACATAAGAGGTCACAAACCTCACATTTTGCTATAAGTACCTGTGGATGAACCTGAATTTGGAAACAGATCTCGGCAATGGAATCAGGGACCAAAACAACCTCATGAGCACGAGTTTGGACGAAATCGGCAGGCTCATTACGTTGCAATGAGCTTCCTAGTGCAAAAATCACTGAAAGCGAGGCCGGTCGGGAGTTCGCCTGGCGACCCCTAAGGCGCACTATGAACTGCTCTAAAATCCGTTTCTGATGGCCTACAAACTCGGGAAATACATCATTCTTTCGGAAAAACGACCAGGAATCAAATGGGCACATCGCTGTCATCAAGAAATAATTACTTAGCCTACAAATTGGTTTCCCGTGTCCGAAGGAGGGGTCTAGGCGCTTAAAAGCTTCTTCTCCAGGGCGCCCTTCTCTCATGGGTGCACCGGCGCCCGTAAAGGATAGCCAGGTAGTTCATGAATAGAACGGGTGGTTCAGTGGATTAGTTTAGTGGTGAACATTAGATGAGGCACGGATTCAACCAGGTCATGAGGTTACTCTATAAACGAGGACACAAAGGGTCCATAGGTCATAGACGCATAGGTTTATTGGGCGTAGGCCCCCTCTCTCACAGGGTTACAGACACTTTACATACCACAAGGATAACAGAGTATCACAGTGACGTAGTAGCGACGTGAGTAGCGGAGTGCAGAGCGGCAGGGAGGCGAGGTGCACGGGTGCAGGTCACGGGGGTGACTGCGCTGCTGACCCGAGTGCGTCTGGCCCTTATATACTTTGGAGGGCCCACCCCTGCTATCAGGGGGGAGGGAGAGGGGAGGCTGGCCAGGTGCAGGAATGCAGCCGGTCAGCTCCCCTCGTCTGGCTAGGTGGCAGGACGGGACAATTGACAAAGGGTGACAAAGGCGCGAATAGGGTTTGCCATAGGGCGGAACATCTGCCTGCCCCGGTAGGTCCAAAGGGACCACCCATAATGATAAGGGAAACTAGTACGCGTAATACTGCATCATACACTCCGTTCCTTACGTCGAACAACTGACGGGAAGCACGTCCTCGTGCTTACATAATACTAAACAACATTTGTAAAGATTTAAACAGCTTAAAAACTAAAATGCATGCACTTACTAATTTGCAGCAATATCGCCGCCACCTTGCAATATCTGTTCGCCATGATTCCTTCCACAGTTCGGTAGGCTCCCACCGGGTTTGGGAATACCCAGGCCACAATCATAAAAGATAGTCCAATTAGGCCCACGGCCAATACTGCCCTGTTCCTGTCGCAAGAAAAGTATACACGATCCTGTGACACAAAATATGATTTGATCTGATTTCTTTACTCATGACTTTCTTTGTCTTTGTGGTGTGGAACAACAATGGCATCAATAGTGTGTACTATAAGAGCTTGCGTCCTCTACAACAGCCTTCCAGTTGCCATTAAATCCACAATTGCATTTAGTAATTTAAAAAAAACTTCTTAAAACTCATTTCAATAATGCAGCAACCTTTTTATTGTAAAATTTTAAGATACTTTTATCAACTTTTCATTTTCTAATGTTTTGCCATAGATGTAAGAAATAAATAAATAAATAAATGAAATAAATAAATAAATATTGTCAGATTTTAAAATCTGACAATTGTGCAATTCATTCATTCAAATCATTTGAAGATGTGCTGTCTGATAGCCTACAAAAACGGTGCGGTCACATATATGATTTCGCGCCGAGTGTCATGAATTACTTATGGCTAAAAGTGGTCGCAGAAATTTACTTACCTGTCAACTGCCCCCAACACCTCCATTTCTTACAAATTTAAACAATAATCACTGAATCACTGGATGTCACCTCGGAGCCTCTGGTCTCTGGTCCAGACACGCACCGGTTATCTCACGACGACGTCACGTCTACTCCCCTGCCGTCTGGTTGGGGAAGGGGGGGGGGGGCGGCGTTGGAACGTCTTGCGTGCGCCATCGCAGCCGGCAAGTGCACTAAAACAATCTTGAATAAACATGAATTAAATTGAATCCATCAATTTCAATTCGGAATTTGGTAAAAGTTGGGTATTATTGATAGACAGATTGAAAGAATATGTATGTTTGATTAACAACATTTATTTGTAGATTAGAACTTTTTGAACACAACTCTCAACCTCAGAAGTGGCGTTAGGATCTGAAGTGGAAGAGCTGTTTAGGGTGTTTACAGAGCCTCCTTCCTGTCTCT
>NW_026267255.1:412309-413519 GCF_000697945.3 Frankliniella occidentalis | reverse complement strand
TTGCTATTAGGGCTAAATCACAGAAAAAAAAAATAAACAAAAAAATTGCCATTAGGGCTAAATCACAGGTTAATACAAATTTGCCATTAGGGCTTACTTAGAAACAAAATCAAGTCTTCACTTCTTCTTGGAGGCCTGAAACAATACAAACATAATTAGTCTAACACACACACACACATACACTTACTTTCTTCTTCATAGCGTCCCGTCGCCTCTGCTCTTGCGCAGCTCTGTCAGCCTGGCGTCGTAGCATGGCTTGCCTGGCCCGCTCCTCAATCTCCTGTCTGGAGGCACTGGGTGGAGGTGCGGCGGGGCTGAAGCCCCCAAGGCGCTTGAAGACATCCTACAACAAAATAGGTAATATTAGGTTTTTGTTTGATAATAGAAAAAAACAGTACCGACTTTAGAAGTTTTTGGCATCTTACCGACTTCTTCGATGAGGAGGGGCGGGCCTTAGCCACCTGGCGTTGGGCCGGTTGGACGACGGGCTCGGCCAGCGCCGCCGCGAGCGGTTCTGGCCGCACACCACCTGCTTTAGCTTCTTCCCCCCGCTGAGCAGTTGCTTCTTCCGTTGGACGCTGCGCCGGGCAACCAATCGGCAAGTCCAGCGGTGCATCGGCGGGTGGCTGCCCCCCGAGCTCCTCCACCGTGTCGACCAAGGCGTGCGCGATGTCCTGCGCCACAACGTCGGTCTCCACGGTGTCGAGGACGGCGTGTGCGATGTTCACCGCAGCCACGTCGTGCTCTTCAAGTTCCTCGAAGAAGGCGGCCGCGCTGGACGCCACCCACTCTACATCTTCAGCCGCCAACATCTCCCACTGCGCAAACAGAGACCAACAACCGTCACACAATAATCCAGAACATTTTTATGGCATTTCGAACAAAACTGTGATGAGGCGACCCCCCCCCCCCTCCTCTCCCCCGTCGAGTTCTGAGAAAAGCCGGTGCCGCCCGCACACCACGATGGTGTCAGGTCCCGCCGCTATCACTAGTCCAGTCAACAAAATTTTTACCTTACGGAAATTATACCAAAACGTTTTTTTGCAGATTCCGGTAGAGTGACCCTTGATGTACCCCCATAATAAAGTTTACCTCGAATTTCGACCGGGAACCCATTTTTTTTGAACCGAAAGGGCGTAAGTGCAGTTTTTCAGTTTTCACGTTATATCTCCGGCCATTTTGAACGTAGAAAGGCGGGTGAGGGCTTAAA
>NW_026267255.1:411475-412259 GCF_000697945.3 Frankliniella occidentalis | reverse complement strand
CCGACGGCTCGTTCGGCTGTTCCCGCGCCTCGGCGAAGAATTTGAAAACGATGATGGCGAATCCTCTCTGCTGTGTGCTGTGCGACGAAACGTTGGGTAAAAATTATTTTAAAAAATCCTATTGCTGCTCACCCGCGGTTCTTAAACCTTGTAATCTGATTCGTAGCTCTGCGTTGGCAAAGGTAAGGATCATGTCGATTAAATAAACAAATAACTTTAAAGGCAACCTATGCTACTGAAATATATGCTACAGTTGCTGAACATCCATAACTTGGCTTCCCGTTCATTTTATCTTTATGCTTTTAGGATTTTGCTGTTTCTGTGCGTACCTCTCGTCCTGACCGATTGGTCGGGAGCTTCCCGCCTCTACGTCACGCCGGTAGTGGGGGTAAGCGCTCGGCCAATCAGGAACCTTTATGTTCTACCGTCTATTCTTCTTCCTCCGTCAGTCGAAATACTCTATTGCTGGGTGCGTTTACAGCATGCACTACAAGTGCAAGCTTAAAACACACAAATACTACAAAGAACTCGACGAGACGAGAGGGACGCACAGCAACAGCAAACTCCTACAAGCATAAAGATTAAATGAACAGCAAGCCAGGTTATGGATGTTCAGCAACTGTGGGGTATATTTCAGTAGCTTAGGTTGCCTTTGAAATTATTTGTTTATTTAATCGACTGGATCCTTACCTTTGCCAACACATAGCTACGAATCAGATGACAAGGTTAGAGAACCGCGGGTGAGCAGCAATAGAATTTTTAAAATTAATTTTTACCCAACGTG
>NW_026267255.1:403607-405155 GCF_000697945.3 Frankliniella occidentalis | reverse complement strand
GGTGAACGGCACAGCGTCGGAGAGGTAAAGGATCAGGCTACAATATTTACTTGAAACATTTTTCAAATTTCTGACGAGATCACTTGAAAAAAAATCGTTTTCTGCAGAACTTTTTTGAGTCATTGTACAAAAATGTTTACAGTGTAGCGGTTCAAACATTTTCGAACAACCTGTTGTATACATATTGTTCAGTGGTCCTTTCCGGACAATTTAAGCCCTCACCCGCCTTTCTACGTTCAAAATGGCCGGAGATATAACGTGAAAACTGAAAAACTGCACTTACGCCCTTTCGGTTCAAAAAAAATGGGTTCCCGGTCGAAATTCGAGGTAAACTTTATTATGGGGGTACATCAAGGGTCACTCTACCGGAATCTGCAAAAAAACGTTTTGGTATAATTTCCGTAAGGTTCAGGCGGTATTTTCATTTCGTTGACTGGACTACACGCCTGAGCCTGACCCGCTGGCCCCTCTCCGCAGCCTCCTGTCCCGGCGAGTTTTAGAGGTTAAGAACTCACTCCAACTAGACTGAACACTCACTCGTAACACCCATTGAAATAAACGGCAAATAATGAACAGAGACACCCCCCCCTCCCTCTCCCGCGGTCTGCGCGCCAGTTCCAAGAACTACCGGGACACACACACACACACACACAGGCGCTGGCGGCATCATCGCAACAACGGCGAAAACCGGCCCTTTTTTTTTTTGAACACACGATTCGAACAGACACACGTACACGAGAGATTGAACAACCCCGACATATGAGTGAACTACGGAAGCACCTGTCCCTAACTTCAAATCAGTTTTGCAAATGGCGCTAACCTCACTCTTGAACTTGATCAAGAAACAATAATCACTGATTTTAATTTCTCCCTATCACACCCACAACACATAAGGTACGCACGTAGAGAGCCGTTAGCTCGAGGAAACATTCCTCGTCTTCGAACTGGAAATCCTCGTTGGACATGTCGGGCGTGTATAGTCTGAATCACCGAAAGAATGAACTCTACCTGGGTCCGGCCTCGCTGGCGGGGCCCCGACCCTCCTCCTCGACCCGACTCTGGTGTCACATGTGGTGCGCCCCCGCACAGCGGGGTGAGTGGCGTGGCGTAGCGGAACTAAAATGAGGCGCCTGACTGAAGCGTTTAAACTCGCCATTTGTGTTCAAAATTTCAGTCTGACTCACAAAGTTAGAGTGGGTTTGAAATTGTTGACCTAGAAAACCCCCGGGTTCAAAAAAAGCGGATGTCTGTACGGTTATTTTAACGAGACCGTTCAAGGACGATTTACTTTGATTCAAAGCCATCACCGTAATTCAGCATGCGTCAAAAAAACCGTACAGACATCCACTTTTTTTGAACCCGGGGGTTTTCTAGGTCAACAATTTCAAATCCACTCTAACTTTGTGAGTCAGACTGAAATTTTGAACACAAATGGCGAGTTGGAACGCTTCAGTCAGGCGCCTCATTTTAGTTCCGCTACGCCACGCCACTCACCCCGCTGTGCGGGGGCGCACCACATGTGACACCAGAGTCGGGTCGAGGAGGAGG
>NW_026267255.1:402810-403557 GCF_000697945.3 Frankliniella occidentalis | reverse complement strand
TGGTTATAAAATGGATTCAATTACCATTTAACCATGGTTTCTAATGTGAGGCACTTATCGACACCAAAGCCGTTATAAAAAAATATGTCAGAGTCTTGCTAATATCAAAGAGCTAACAGACCACATAAAATTACATTACTATTGTTAAAATGGTTCAAAATTCTCATCAGATATTTTACAATGACTGTTTACAATGTGTTTCTACACCTAAAATAGTTTTCATGACCCAATTTACCTTAAATCATTATCTCATCTGACACCCGTCATTTAAGTTCGGAAAACCTATAAGTTTGGACTGGGGAGGCAAAAAATCCTATGTCTGACACGAAACAAGATTTAGATTGTAAAAAGAAACATGATTTCATACCAAATAACATGAGATGAATGATTTCTATCTGTCTCTACTCTCCAAAAAGTTTTTAATGTATATTTAAAGGTAAAACAAAATCTCAACTTCCACGTGGCAAATAATAGCGGAAAAGGTCAGGAATTGATCTGAATGAGAGAGAAGTCCTTTCCAACCAACTAAAAAAGAATTGCATTGTAAATACAAGTTAAAATTCATATCAACAACACTTGACTCATTGAGAAATAGTTTAAATTAATGAAGGGTGTAAAAAACATGTTCAATTATTTTTAAAATGTTTAATCAAAATAAAGGCATAGCCTAAGGCCCAGAAGGGGCAATCACAGTTGGTTTAAAAAAAAGAAATACAACAAAATGCCATTAGGGCTAAATCACAGGTT
>NW_026267255.1:389116-395721 GCF_000697945.3 Frankliniella occidentalis | reverse complement strand
AATAAATGAAATAAATAAATAAATATTGTCAGATTTTAAAATCTGACAATTGTGCAATTCATTCATTCAAATCATTTGAAGATGTGCTGTCTGATAGCCTACAAAAACGGTGCGGTCACATATATGATTTCGCGCCGAGTGTCATGAATTACTTATGGCTGAAAGTGGTCGCAGAAATTTACTTACCTGTCAACTGCCCCCAACACCTCCATTTCTTACAAATTTAAACAATAATCACTGAATCACTGGATGTCACCTCGGAGCCTCTGGTCTCTGGTCCAGACACGCACCGGTTATCTCACGACGACGCCACGTCTACTCCCCTGCCGTCTGGTTGGGGAAGGGGGGGGGGGGCGGCGTTGGCACGTCTTGCGTGCGCCATCGCAGCCGGCAAGTGCACTAAAACAATCTTGAATAAACATGAATTAAATTGAATCCATCAATTTCAATTCGGAATTTGGTAAAAGTTGGGTATTATTGATAGACAGATTGAAAGAATATGTATGTTTGATTAACAACATTTATTTGTAGATTAGAACTTTTTGAACACAACTCTCAACCTCAGAAGTGGCGTTAGGATCTGAAGTGGAAGAGCTGTTTAGGGTGTTTACAGAGCCTCCTTCCTGTCTCTATGCAGATCAAACTCTCCTCAGTAATTTATATTCACAGGACCCCCATCCTCCCGGGGGCGGCCCGCAAGGCAGCGCAGACCGCCGGGGTCCCCGCCCTCTCGTCATCGGCGTCGCCCCGGCTGACGGCGGCAACTCCGCGGCGGGGCCCACCGAGCGCGGCGCCCAGGTAGCCCGCGAGCGGGTACGGGGTGGTGATGAGCACCAGGTCGACGGTCACCGCTGTGCCGCCACGCGGCTGTGCGCGGCGCAGCACGAGAGGCTGCGCCCGCGCGCGCGACCGACAGCGGCGAGGCCGCGGCGGGGCCCGCCGAGCGCGGTGCTCGCCGAGTGCGGTACCCGGGTGGCCCGCGAGCTTGTACGGGGTGGTGATGAGCACCAGCTCGATGACCCTCGCTGTGCTGCCGTGCCGCCGCGCGCGGTGCAAGCACGGCACCGCGCCCGCGCGCGCGCCCGACAAGGATGAACCCGACGACTGGATGCCGCTATGGGCGCCGCCTAAGCGGTTCGTCGCCGCCGCGCTCGACCGTGCTCGCGCAGGGCACCCCGGCAGCAGCTCGTCGGTCGTGGAGATGTTCAGCAGCGGCAGCTCGCCGGGCTCGACGACGTCCCCGACGACTTCAACGCCGCATAGCAGGACGAGGTCCTCGCCGACGTTGCCTGCCCCGGCGCTGTGCCCAGCAGCAGCATCAGCTCGTCGGACTCCCGTCAGGCCCAGCTGCAGGGCCGGCAGCGAGGCCAGCGCGCCGAACAGCGACTTCATAGCTAGGGAAAGTGGTCAATCGTGGACTTCCCCGCCGAAGTTGTGGGCGGTGAGCTTCTCCCCATCTAGTTTCTCCAGGCCGGACATTGCCAAGGGGCAAAACAGGACGAAGGCGGTCGACACGGACACCAGGTCGATCCTCTTGAGCTGGGCGCCTACTGCAGGTCGCCGCCGCTCGCGTCGAGCACGAGCACCTTATTGGGCGTCGTCGTGTCTGGGACAGTAGTTGACCTTCTTGATTCACTTTCTTCCCTCTCAGTTCTATGTTTCAACTCCAGAATTCAGTATTATGTTGGTGAAAGCAGCACAATTATTTGGACATTTTAGGGAAATAGTATTTGGTATGGATTTTAGCCTAAAAAGTTGAGTTTTTTGGCAATCTAAGAGTAAGAGGGGGAGGGGGGGATCAATCCCATTTTTTTTTCTTTTTCTGTTCTGAGGGCTGTTTTGAACTCTGGAATTCCACATTATGGGCTTAAAAGCAGCAAATACACTTGGAAACTGTAAGGAAGTACTACTTGATATGAATTTCAACCTATAATGTTGTGTTTTTGATACTTCCTTTCTGGAAACGTAAACAAACAGTAAAAATCGGAATGAAGTAGAATTATAATAGTTTGACTCGGGACGCGGTCGCGGTGGTACCAGTGCTGCATTTTATTTCTCTACCGGCTGTCAAGTCGAGCAGACGACAAATGGGGAAACCGTCGAGAATGGATTTCTCAAGTATGAGTAGTTTCACTGGAATCATGTCATTTTCTTTCACTAGAATGTCATCTTCTATGTGACGTTTAAGTTTAAACTGGGTGGGACATCATGTTTAGGCCCTCACCTCCATTCAATCGTAAACTACAGATGGCTTTTTCCTATGTTTGGCTCTGCTACCGAGAAACATTTGTTTCTGTTGGAAAAGGTCCCTCGTGCTGTCAAATCAGTTTTGAAGCTAGATAAACTCCTGTATATGAAAGTGTACCAGCCCCTCCCACTCCAAAATAATATCCTCATTTCTCACAGGTGGGCCATCGCTGTAAATTAAAACCGAAAAAAAAAACCAAAAACCCAAACAAAACAACATATGTGCGATAAATAATTAAAAGGAACAAAACGATATATGTGCAAACTAAAACGTTAAAAAAACGTTACTAAAAGCAATTCAATTCAAAAACAAAACAAAATATAGATATCTTAAAAAGATATAAAAATAGTAACAACAGTAAACAAAATAGTACAAAATTTGAAAATTTGAGCATGTTAAGGAAAGAAATATCATTTTTGAAGTTATTCTAACAAAAGGAGGGGGGCGGTGTTAGCTATTCATTTGATTACTCATCTTTTATGTCTGGTTCTTCCTCCGCCGAGAACTCATCCATGGTTGTGAGGCAGACGTCGAGAAAATCCGTGGAGAAGCCGTAGGCCTCCACGGGCGGAAAGAATCCGGATGCGAAGATGGTGTGCAGCTGATCTTGAGTGGACGGTGGCGGAGCTCTCAGGTCAATAGGGGGCGTCACCGGGTGCGATGTCGTTGAGTCGGTGAACTCCGGCAGATCGTACAGATCGGCCGCCCGCAGAGTTGTGTAGGTGGCCGTCTCAGTTGGTATGGCAGGTTGTACCACCACCCGGGGCATCTCGTGCAGCAGCTCTGAGCCTGGCGACTCCGGTTTGAACTCTGTCCACAGCTTGGTGAGCGTTGGCTGGTTTGTTGCTGTAGCGGGCACCGGCGAGCAGGGGTTTGAGATGGGACTGCACGCCACGGTGTAGACTGGCGGTTCTGCTGGAGGTGGTGAGCTGTAGATGTGGTCTAGGCGGTTGGTTTTCGTCGATGTCCGAGCGGCCGGCCTGGACCGAGGCAGTCGTGGTTGCCGCGGGCGCGGGCGCACCTGCGCCGCGGGCGGATTTTTTGAAGTCTTTGTTGGCGCTGCTCTGGTGTATGTCTTGCGCTTTGCTGCCGGCGGGCGGATGGCTGTGACAGAGATGCTGTCCGCCGTTAGGATACGCTCCAAGAGCTGCTGGGTCTTTTCTGACTGATTTGGGAAGATCACCGCAGTGATGATGGGTGAGGGCCGTTCCCTCTGGACTGGAGATGAAGGTGGGCGCTGCGGAGAGGGTGTGGCTCTTCTTGTCGTTGACGGAGAAGCGTCGTCTCGAGCGTGCGGCCTTTTTCGTGCTGGACGCAAGGCTGAAGTGCGGGCTCCGCCCGCAGAAGTAGACGGCTGCACTGGGGATGCTGGCGCTGCAGGCGCCTCCGAAGGCTGGGGCGTTGCGAGTGGAGTGGAGGTCGAGTCACGTGGTTTGCAGTTGGTCCAGAGGTTGCGCATGGCGCAGTTGATGGCTCGTATGTTTGGCACGGCCAGGAGGCTTGAAGGCGGCAGGACGACGGCAGTGGATGGCGCATACGCACAGTAGGGGCATGGCGACGTTGTATGCAGCACATGGTAGTGTTGGGTGCACACAACTGCGCACTGCGGGCAGCCCTCGGCGAAAAAGGCAGGGGCGGTGTTGACCCCAACGCGAGAAAACAGGCCTCGGAGTATTGAGCCTAGTGTTCGGAGGATGGGGTCCACTTGGGCCTCGTCGTCCTTGGTCAGCTTGGTTTCGAAGTGCAGCAACCGATCGAGTGATTTCTGGGCCCGGCGAAGACGCTCGTTGATACCCTTCAGGTGCTCCTCTCGAACACGTCGTTGCATGGCGTAGAGAGGCGACGTCGGTGTCGGCGAGGTGACACGGAAGGAGTGTCCCGGACGGCGGCTGGTGCTGGACTTGGACTGAGGCTGAGGACGGCCCCCGAAGGGGTCCACAGCCGATGAGGATGAGGACGGGGGTGAACGGGGGGGGGGGGAGATAACGTTGCTTATCTCCACGTAGCCACCGTTGAGAAATTGAAGGTGGGTCGTGACGGCGCCGGGGCTGCTGGGACACGGAATGTGCGCAGGTCCATCGGCTCTGATTGTTCTTCTGGCTTGGGCAGACAGTTGGCGAGCGCGAGTGCTCTGTCCCTGAGATACCGCCTGAAGGCAGACTGAAATTCATCGTGTGCGGGCGGCGCGGCTGCCGTTTTCTCAGGAGACCGTGGCGGCGTAGGTGTGGGGAGCGGTGCTGGAGACGGCGCCGGAAGTGGCAGGCCAACGTCCACCGCGGTGATGGGCGGCTGCTGGTGATAAGGCCTTGGCGCCCCGTGCGCACTGTGGTTGCGGAGCAGCTCGCGTAGAAGGGGATTTTTCTCTTGTTTCGGCGGTGTGACGAATGGCGCAGGCGGCGGTGCAGAGGCTGGCGCTGGCGGCGGCGGTGTTGCTGTCACTGGCGGCGCCGGTGATGATGGCCGCATGAAGGGTAGGGTATACGGACATGAGCCCGCCCGGAGTTGAGCCCGGACCACTGTAGGTCAAGCAGTGTCCGATATGAGCCTAGCTTACGCGTTACGCCCACCGTAACGTGATGCCGCGCGGTACCGGTGACGGATATTACCACCATTAAGACTTACTGGACCTGGTCTTTTTAGATTGTCACTCGTTGTGCAATCTAGTAAGGAGAATGAAATCCGACACCAACACCAAGCACAGCCACCACCCAGTAGCACTTGACTATTTTAAAAGCAGCGGATTTATGGCTATTCTTACCAGAACTTTGTAATTTATATCACAAAATGTGCACTTTACTCATGCGGTTCGGTTACGACTGCGCCATGTTCAATTCGGTGCTTGAATAGTTTATATTCTTAATTTGTGATGGACAAGGAACGCAGAGTGAAACACACTTGAACGGGGAATACACCAAGATGATTTATTATCTGTACCCCGGATGTACAGGGTGTGTAACAAATGACAGTCGACCAATGAGAGCTCAGAAGTCAGTTGTACTTCATAGCCCACTTTTATCAATGGTACCAATGTGACCAGGTGTACCACTAGTCTCACTCACTACAACGTCGGCTGAGCTGTGCCCGTGTCTGATGCTCTGCGTTTCCCCAAAAGGGTCACTACTGTGGGCAGCTGTAAGTTTCCAGTTGATGTGGATGCAAGGCTCTCCACCCTGTGTTGATGGTTGCGGCAGTGGTGATAATGTAAAGGCATATTTGCAATAGTAATAAGGAGAAGCAGTTCCCATTCTTTCTTTTAATAATTTACTTTACTGCATTGCCCCCTTGACATTGGTCACATGAACTGTTCCCAAATTTGATTCACTGTAACAAAACGAAAGAGCTCTCAAAGGTAACTTAGAGCATCAGTAACTGAGGCACTAATGTAAGATTTCAGGAAACATATGTGTACTTACCGTCAACTACGAGAGCAGTGATGCTCTTCATCAGCTTCCACCAAACCAGTAGGAATTCTATGTCAAACATAGCTAGCATCACAATAACAAATCCAATCATCATCATTACTAATCCCACGATGACGGCTATTACTCTGTCAAAAGAAACATATGTTAATGACATGTACGAAACGATTTTGTGCAATGTTTTTGTTGATTGTAAGCAGAGCACTACTGAAGGGCTGAAGGAAGGGTGGAGTAAGGTACTACGGCCTCATTATTGAACCAAACCCAACACCTTACTCCTTACTACGATATTGGCTGGCAGTAAATATTTTTGTCGACATGAGGCACGAGGATATGAGAGCAAATTTTGATAGTTTTGAACATTAATCTTCAAAGGCAACAGTTTCTCAATGAAAATGCCCAAAACCGGTCTGTACAAACATGCACCGCGCCTATCCTTCAACACTTTGGATCATGCAATGCGGCTGTGGTACAACCTTTACGGTAGCACACATACATAACATGTTTTAACGTGAATTAACTTCATTACGAAAGATCTTCATGAGAATGAGTGTCAGTTTAAACACAGTTGAGACCAAATCGGCGTCATAAGTTACTTTCGCTAAAAATGTGCTTTCCTCGGCAACGTCGTTCGTCCCGGGCCAGTCAATATCATTTATTGAGCAATATTGTGTGTGATTTTCTGTGTCAACTAGTCCCAGGTGTACCTACTGTTCTGGAGTCATAATGCGAATAAGCTTATTAGTTTCTTCATCAGTGATAAAAGGATTATAATTATATATCAGAACGCTGCTGCTGAAAGCACTACGATGGCGGTTCAGCCGAAGAGCTGCAAGTGGCCGCAACGCTAAGCATGGAGCCAACCCCTCATTGCTTAAACGTGCTGCTCTGTCACACCTCGCACACATAGAAAACCTTAAGAATAGTTGTTACTCGAT
>NW_026267255.1:388607-389066 GCF_000697945.3 Frankliniella occidentalis | reverse complement strand
GAACTCGATCTGTCTTTTTGTGATACAAAACGACCCTGAAATTCCCAGATCGCTCTCTCAATTCTTTCTCGAGTAATCGTGCGGACAGACAGACAGACAGACAGACAAACAGAATGAAACTTTTCCGGTCAGTGGGGTTATGGGCTTCGCTAATCGCTCAGCCAATTATTTATTTTACTGTTTCCGAAGGGGTAACTCGTCAAAAAAGAGCCCTTCGGGTGAAAATTTCGTCCGTTTGGCTCTATCTGCAACCGTTTAGGCACCAGAGGGAGTTTTCTACTCGAAAATGGCCGCAAAACATTTCTACGTTTTTTCTCAGATAATTGATGGTCTCTGGAAGGGTAACTCGTTAAAATAAAACCCCGAGGAACAAAACTTGTGACTTTTGGGGCCGAATGCCTACTTACGACTATGCCTTTGGCCCGACTCAGGTGTCAGCGCCGCAGGCCTAGGTAGATG
>NW_026267255.1:381434-384482 GCF_000697945.3 Frankliniella occidentalis | reverse complement strand
TTAGCCCGCCCTTCTGCTTTGAAAAAGCTATCCAGCGGGCTTAACGACCTCGTGTGTGTCTGTGTGTCTGTCTGTTCCACTAGAAGGAGATGTGCGAGAGACTTGAAATTTTCAGGGTATCTTAAGGTCCACTCCTAGAGAACGAAATGCCTACGGCAAAACTTGGCAACCATCCCTAAAGGGCTAAAAGGGGGTATTAAAGAAAATGGGGTAGGCCAAAAAAGTCAGAAAAAATATTTTTTTGATGATCGCCTAAGGGGTAACTCGTCAAAGTAGAGTCCCCTGGACGAAAATTTCGAAAGTTTTGCTCTATCTCTCACCGTTTAGGCGCTAGAGGGAGTTTCTTTCACAAAAGTGGCCCAAAAATAAATTTATTAATTTCCGAAAATATTGGATGGTCTTCTAAGGAGTAACTTGCAAAAGTAGAGCCCTTTGGGCGAAAATTTCCGTTTGGCTCAGTCTCTAACCGTTTAGGCGCTAGAGGGTCTTGTTTGACGAAAATAAGTTAAAAATTGCTGTAGTGAACAATTAAATGTAAAAGAAGGCCCAAAACCGCAAAAGAGGTAAGAAACTCCCTCCCCCCGGCCCAAAAAACGTTTTCTAAGCAGAAGGGTGGGTTGTAGTCGCGGTGTTTCACCGTTACATCCCTTTCTCGTGTCTACGGGGCAAATTTTAAGGACGACGGGCTTTGCGGGCCGAAGGCTCGTTACATCATTTGATTATGTTCTACAGCAAATCGCGTCACAGAAATGGTCGGGCCGCAGGCCCGACCATCGCCGCCGGCAGGCCAAGCAGGCCCGGCCCCTGCCGAACGGAGTTGCCGGCGCAGCGAAGCGAAGCTGGCAACTTCGTTTGGCGGAAGGGCGGGCCTGCTTGTTCTCTTGACTTGTGGGAGGAAAAGACCGTCTTTATTTTCTGTGAATAGAAATGAAGACCAGTGTGAGGTCATCTTTTTGGGAAAACAGGAGGTTCGGGTGTTATTTTTCCGTTAAAAGAAATCGTGAGCACCTTGGAAGTAAATCATTGCAGTAAAGCTGAAAAGAAGAAGAATGCATGGAACAGGAAAACGGAATTCTTTGTTCTATAGCATGCGGACTTCTGGTTTCTGCTCAACCTCATTCTTCTTCATTTTATCCTAACCGGAATGGAACCTGTGAGTGATGTATTCAGGTGTGTGAACGAGTATGGACTATCCAGGTTTCTGACCCGGGCAAGATATGGTTAGTTAAGGTTATGTCGGGTACCCCACTTCGCGCTTACAATGTGCCTGTGCATCTGTTTGGGCTTTCACATATGCTCTTCCATATCTCTACAGTAAAGTAGCATAAACCGACCTGTACGCTCCATCGCGCACAGCAACTTGCAGACAGTATACAGTTAAAGACCCAAGAATAAACCAAAATCTAATTCACTTTTTGCTCGGGTCACTAGGAACACTGCCGAAAAAAGAAAACAAAGAACAGGCCTGCCAACGGGCATTATTCACAGTTGCCTTTGTGTACCGAACTTGTAGATCTTCACTCTTGGATTATCTTTTTCGAAATGAAACCCTCCTCCTCCTTATTTTTTGTGTGATTAACTCTCTGTACCTGAATATGTACAGTAAAACGTCGCGACTTTCGTGTTACAAGTCTGCTATGCTAACCACTCTGCCACCACGGCTTCTTGGTACGGCTTAGGGCCGGAGAGGATGTCTTTCTTAGACCAGATGTCAGTCATAAGATTTTAATTACGTTGTAATTAACGGGTCATTTATCAAACTTTAATTAATGCTTAATTAAATATTGCACGCAGAAAATTTCTAAGTCCTCAAATGAAAAGCAACTTAATTACCCTTAAATTAAAGTTCCATTTACTTACATAGAATATTTGACAGCACCCAAAATTGAGTATGGTTTTAATTAAAGTTAAATAACATTGCAGTTTACTGTTCATTTGAGGACTTAGACCTATTCTGGGCAATGCGTCTTTAATTTATTTTAAATTAACTTTAAATTAACATGTAATAAACGGTTAATGACCCGAAATGCACTAAATTACTTTTAAATTACATTCTAATTTAATTTCTGCCACTTAATTACACTTTAATTACTGAGTAATATCTCATAAATTACATAGAAATTAAACCGTTTTACAAGGGTATTCAACAGTATTTACAATGGAGGTGGTGGCGGTGGCATGGTGGCCTGGGCTCCTTTCGGCAGCGGCGGTCTCTGGTGCCTTGGGTCACGGGAGGCTCGTTGAATTGGGTATGGCCACTTCATAAACCCGTCTTCGAAGGTGATCAACTGTGGCTGTTTCCACTGGGTCTGCGAGCACCTCTTCAACGAGTCGGAGAGCGAATGCAGCGGGTGTTGCGGGCCCCGGTGCAGAGCAGTGGGCAGGATGAGCCTCCATCCTCCTGTCACCTGCCTGCTGATCCTCTTCTTCCAGGTCTTGGAAAGGGCCCAGTACATCCTCGAGGATGGCATCGTGTGGTCGATGGCACACGAACATGAGTGGCAGCGGCGTAGGCGACGGGGGGCACTTGTTCCGTCTATCAAAGGACACCCTGTTGCGCTTTCCCCTTCTGTGCGTCCTCCTTTTTCGTTCTGTGAACACGCAAATCGAACAACTCTCTGAGAATCTTTACTTGTATATAAATCAATTTTCTTACGGTCCCTGATTCCTAGATAACGGAGATAGCCTTAAACAACCGGGTTAAGATGATTTCACTCATAAATCTGTCTTAAAATAAGAACAAAATAGAGTTAGAATAGGCCTTTCTCATGTCTGCAGTGATGTGATCTAGTTAGGTTATCCGTGTACGCGACCTTTCATCATTAGTTTCTTTTTACCAGCATTTGTTGACTGAAAAGCTGAACTCAACCCATCATACTCACACAGCAAGTATAACTGATGCCAAACATGTTGTCGCCCGCACCTACGAAGTTGGGATTTCCGTAGTTGAACTTAACTAAGGCAAGCTCGGACGTGGAACTTGACAGTAATTTTGAGCATCATGCCCGGCGAACGATCATCATTATACTGCCGTATATTCAAGGACGA
>NW_026267255.1:373172-381281 GCF_000697945.3 Frankliniella occidentalis | reverse complement strand
CCGACTAATCACGTACATAACCGTCACATATTATCCATATAAGGAGGCTAAGAATATTGACTGAAAGGCGTAGCGGGTTCGAATTGTCCATGGCCTGGAGCATGTGTTGATACGTGGTAGATGGCGCGGTGGGTGACTTAGCTGGCACGGCTGGAGGTTGCACGGTCGGCAGCAGGGTTGTTATAGGTGGGAGCGCTGTTCCTGGTGAGGTCTGCTGCGTGCTTGGTAGGGCAGTAGTGGAAATTGTTGAAGAGGCTGTTTGGTCCCGTTCCACCGCGCCGCGCAAGACGATTGGCATGGAGGGTGTTGCTAGGCAGCAGGGGCAGGTCCGGCGCATCGAACCAGGGGTGGGTAAGGTAGTGCATCTTCAGTACCTAGGTAAGGTAGCGGTAGAATTGTAAAATGACTACCTTGGTAGGTGTTAGGTAGTTTACCGAGCTCACTACCTAGATAGGTATTAGGTACTTCCGTCCGGTACCGAGGTACTTTTTAGGTACTTTTTTTGTACTTTTCAGATTTTTTGGTACGTCTCATTTCTGACGATTTCCATTAATGTACCTAATTGGCTGAGCGATAGCGAAGCCTATTACTCCAGTGATGATCAAAAAGTTTCGCGTCTGTCTGTCTGTCTGTGTGTCTGTGTGTCTGTCTGTCATCACGATAACTGGAGAACGAATTGAGCCAGCGACCTGGGATTTTCAGGGTCGTTTTGTATCATAAAAAGACAGATCAAGTTCAAAGAAGAGCATTCTAGCTCAAAAATTGGATTTTTAAAAAAACAAAAACCCCAGGTCCCCAAAACAAAGTTTTTTAAAAATATTTTTTTTACAGTCTCCTCTCCTAAGAGGTAACTCATCAAAGTAGAGCCCTTTGCTCTAGTTCAAACCGTTGAGGCGCTAGAGGGTATTTTTGACGAAAATAAGCGAAAAAATGTACAACCATGCATGCTTAGTCAAAGTGACGTGCCGTTGACTGGCCGGAGGCCCGTATCTTTGTGTACACTTTTGCACTACCCGACTCGGGTGTCAGCGCCGCAGGCCTAGGTAGATGTATGCCAGGCGCGTCGCAGCGTAACAGTGTTTCGTGAGATATCGCGAAGCCTGTTACGCGAGACGTTGTCTGGCGTACATCTACCTAGTATTTAACGATTCCACTCACTACACTGATAAACTAAGTGTTCAACTGCTCAATACTACCTCTGTTATGTAGACCCGCCCACTGTCGCAGGCAGAAGTATGCTCTCTGCAGATCGATAGTAGTTCGTTTGTAGACGTAAGTAGACACAGTTTTTTAGTCCTAAACATTAGCCGCCTCCATTTTTTAAAACCCCTAAATGGGGCGGCTAACTTCACATAGACGTTAGCCGCCCCATATTTTAATAGGCTTGCCAGTAAATGTAAAAGTACCATGGCCAAATCGGTCTCCGTAAGTAGATGAAAGTAGACACAAAATTATAATGGCTACAAGACAGAGTCATCGTAAAGGCACTGCAACGCCAAACAAAGGGGCGGTTAACTTCCGGCTTATCAATATGGGTATCTATTCTCAGTAAAACGTTCGTTTCACCAAGTCTATTCGTTAGTAGATGATTGTAGACACACTCATGATGTTTGTTTATTCTTACGACTTCTCTGGCTGCGTAGCTGTTCAAGGTGGGGCGGCTAACACCTGTCTTTTCACCAGAAGCCCCTAATTTCACCAAACTACGCGTTTTCTGACACACATTTGTTAGTAGATGATTGTAGACACACTCATGATGTTTGTTTATTCTAACGACACCTGTGGCTGCGTGGCTGTCCAAGGTGGGGCGGCTAACACCTTTCTTTTCACCACATGCCCTCCACTTCACCAAACTATGCGTTTTCTGACACACATTTGTTAGTAGATGATTGTAGACACACTCATGATGTTTGTTTATTCTTACCACACCTGTGGCTGCGTGGCTGTCCAGGGTGGGGCGGCTAACATCATATTTTTCACCACATGCCCTCCACTTCACCAAACTACGCGTTTTCTGACACACATTCGTTAGTAGATGATTGTAGACACACTCATGATGTTTGTTTATTCTTACGACTTCTCTGGCTGCGTGGCTGTTCAAGGTGGGGCGGCTAACACCTTTCTTTTCACCACATGCCCTCCACTTCACCAAACTACGCGTTTTCTGACACACATTTGTTAGTAGATGATTGTAGACACACTCATGATGTTTGTTTATTCTTACGACTCCTCTGGGTGCGTGGCTGTTCAAGGTGGGGCGGCTAACACCTTTTTTTTCACCAGATGTCCCTAATTTCACCAAACTACGCGTTTTCTGACACACATTTGTTAGTATGTGAGTGTAGACATATTTACGATGTGTGCATATGCTTACGACGCCTCTGACTGCGTGGCTGTCCGAAGTGAGGCGGCTGGAAACATTGTTTTCACCAGATTTTATTTAATTCACCTTCATTTCGCAGCGCTACCCTATGACCGGTAGGTCTTCTGGGTGCCCTTTGTGGACCATCTGCTCTCTCCGTGTGGTTGGACGTTTTAAGAGAGAGTTACCTAGTGTCCGGTCTGTGGCATATGTTCAGTAAGATTTCTCTGTGTGATCCAATTGTTGTGAGAAATGAGGCGTGTTGTGGGCGGTGCAGTG
The DNA here is from genome assembly GCF_000697945.3 of Frankliniella occidentalis. Taxonomy (NCBI): domain Eukaryota; kingdom Metazoa; phylum Arthropoda; class Insecta; order Thysanoptera; family Thripidae; genus Frankliniella; species Frankliniella occidentalis. The sequence goes on along the minus strand of NW_026267255.1, from coordinate 378,640 downwards.
TGTGACGCCGTCTGACGAACGGCTTTTCGTAACGTCACGGCGTGGACTGGACTCACACCTGCCTGCACGTGCCCTTTAATATTTCGAGGAAGGCAAACTGCTTGACTCGGCCCAAGTAGAAAGTATCCCGGTAGCGTTTTGGGTCACATTTCACACCTCGCGCCCCCATCTCGCATCGTATTACGCATCCACCAGGCATCGTAAAAAAGCATTACACATCGCATAACCCACCCCTAAAAGGCTAACTGGATATCTTCAATTCTTATACGTAATACATTGTATTTCTATGTTTGATTCCATGTGCCCTGGGAGGTGAGAAGAGAAGAGATACGACACAGCGTCAGCGTCCCTGGAGTTTGTTCGCCGCTGCTGCTGCTGCTGCTGCTGCTGCTGCTGCTGCTGACGTGTTCTGCTTGTGTGAAAATTAGTTGAAGTGACAGTAAACGTCAAAGTCAGAGCCGCTGTTGTGAAGCGGATAGCTGCTGAAGCTGACAGGACTGCACCTGTTTGCTGCCATTTTCGATGTGAGCTAGGATCTCCCAGCAAGTGGTCTCCTGTCTCTGGCTTGCTGTTGGAGAACTGTAATTAAGTACCCCCTCGAGAAGGTTCACAACCTGAAAATATGATTTCTTGTACGTAATGTTATCGTTGTGTTAAGCGGCCTGTACAGTTTCCGTCGAGCAAGGGGAAGCCCGTTGCGGGTAGGCAACGCACAAGCACATGTCTACTGGGATGCCCACCCATCAGGCGTCTGGGCCACCCAGCTTGTTATACCCAACGACCTAGGGATCGTCCAGAAAGTACGTCCGTGATTTGCCGTTACGCACCTGCAAAGTTCAGCCTCTGCCAGCTCTCATAGCGCCTGATGGGTAGGCAACATCTGGCCTGCAGTGCATGCGTGAACTGCGGGGTGGCCTACCCGGAGTCTCGCAGGCGTCGAACTCCCCCAATTTGACTATGAATCTCAGAATAACGGACGTACTTTCTGGACGATCCCGCGGGAAAAAAAAGACTTTGTTGTGGGGATCAACTCTGTTTGGTGGGCTAAATTCGGAAGCTGGTATCGATAATCCGATACCCCCAACCAACAGTTGGTTGTCACGACCGAACACTTGTACGAATAGAACAAACTCCAGCTCGGTTCTATTCGTACAAGTGTCCGATCGTGACAACCAACTCCTCGTTGCGGGTATCGGAATTTCGATTCCAGCGATCGAATTAAGCCTAACAAATAAAACCAATCCCCACAGAAAAGTCTTTCTTTCCCCGTGCCCCTATGCAGCTTACCCAGTCAGAAATGAGCTTTTCTGAACGTCGATTCGACGTTGAATCCACACTGGAAATGCAAGTGTGTGAATGTCGCTCACCTGCAGGTGAGCAGGTGAGCGACATTCACACACTTGCATTTCCAGTGCACGTTCCCATTTCTCACTGGGTTAGGAGTCCAAGACCACCAAATGTGCGGTTCATACACCAGCACGAGGAGCTCACCTCGTGTTCCTGCCCGCTCCCAGACCCTCGAGCCACGGGCCACATGGTTATCGCGGAGAGACCCGCGTACTTGAGGTCACCAGCTGTACGATTCGCCCAGGGTCCAGCACCACGAGCAACTCGCACACCGTGTTCCTGGCCGTAAGAAGATCCTCGAGCTGCAGCCCGTCGCAAGCCCTGCACCCGGGAGGCCTGCGCGGCGGCCGCGGCCGGCAGCGCTTCTGCGAGACCAAGACGACACGACGCACACCTGCAGCCCGTCGCAGGCCCTGCACGGCCTGCGCGGCGGCCGCGGCCACCAGGGGCCCCACGCCTCATGGTGTTTGTCTTGTCTAGGTGCGTCCAGGGCCTTTTGGCTTGTAAGGGATTGTGTGCAGAGCAGAGCAGGTCCTTAGCTGTCGCTTACCCTGGGTGCGTCGGATGTCGTATGGTTTAAAAATGGAGTCGGGTCCGATGAAGCAAACTTTGGCCGCCGGATAAGTTTTTTGAATATATACCATGAGCGCGCGGTTCAAGTTCAGGAAGGCGATCGGAGAGCTCCCTGAAAACAACCGGAAACGCCTTCTAAATCGACTGAAACAGGGTGAGGGGGGTAGTTGGGGGACGGAAGTGGAGCGTTCTCAGGAGAGCGATTGGAGAGCTCACGGTGAGCTCACTTGAAGAACGTTCTCAGATCGTTTCCACCACCCCCCTCACCCCGTTTTGAGCGGTTTAGAAGGCGCTCTAGAAGGCGCTTCCGGTGAGCTCACCGTGAGCTCTCCATCTCGCAGCAGGGAGCTCTCCGATCGCCCTCCAGTAGTACCGATGTCTGCCACGCGGAGCGGCAGTGTCACAGTCGCACACTCTTCCCCTGGCCGCATGAGCTAGGCGGTCGAGGCCAGTCTAGCAGTGGGGACGCAAAGAGAATCTCTCTCCCTCTCTCTCGCACACTCTTGAAAGGAGAGGCGACTCGACTAAGGCAGGCGGCCATCATTGATTCCTGGGTGGCTGGTAGGTTTGGATTTCATCGTCTTCTTCATAATAATTTCTTCTTGCGAAGGTAATTAGAATGTGTGTGTTGCTGTTTTTGCTTAGAAGGGGGCTGCTACTGTTTATTCTACTGGGGAATATCAGTTTCTTCAGAAGGCAGTCTTAGATTGTTCATACTTACTCAAATATTTCATTCATTTCTTGCCCCCGCTGTGGATGTGCATTTCTCTTTGCATCACTGACACCATCAAATCATAGGCCTACTGAAAAATTTCTTGTAATTTTTCCAGATGGCGTCTCTCGAGGACCTACCGGAGGAAATGGTGATTGAGATTTGTCAGTACCTTACACTTGAAGATCTGCTGATGATGCTTGAGACTTCAACGTTCTTCAGGGATGTTGCCGCCGGGTTCATCAATCTTCGGGCAAGTAGGATTGTATTACTTGACTACTTCCTTCTACACAATGAAGCTCGAAAAATTCAAGACTACATATATCAGAGGACTAACGCCACAGTCCTAGTATGTTTCTTTAATGATGAAACTGACATTGAGGCACAGCTCAAGAGGTTTGAGGGTTGGTTGGTCCACCCACCTCTATAAATTGTTTGAAATTGTGAGACTAATTTTGTACTGTGTGCATTTGCTTTGTTTCCTTATCAGTGTTGTTCAAGGAAACTTTTATGTCAATATTTTATAGGTTTACTTTAGTTACATTGTCCTAAAAGTACCCAAGCATGTAATTTGTCTGATTTTTTTTTTAAAAAGCTGCTTTGGGTGTGGCCAAGTTCACACTGACACACTGTCTGTTAAGGGTGGTAAAGCTGTTAGTATTCTGTCACATGCATTTTTCAGAGGATAGTAGACCTATGCATTTTGCTACTCTTTCTAATGAAATCTGAGAAATCTTATATGACACTGTGGCTTGCAGTGTTTTATTTTCCGCTCAGTATTATCACCTGGTGTCTATACTGTAAAATTAAAAAAGCTGATTTTATCTTTGTGTTACAGATGAATGCTGAAGAAACCAACCATCTTACTGTTTGTCAATCTACACTTCATTACTGCTAGGATGCAGCGAACGTGCAAAACAACCATCTGCTCCAAGTTACAAACCGGTCTTGTTTATTTGTTGATTTTGAAGCAGAAAAAATATGCTTAATATGTAGCCATCTGACAGGTGTTTTATAGTTCAGGATATTGGGACAAGACTTCTGGATTGAAAAGTAGTTGACTACGAGGCAGACAGTCATGATCCCCATCATCCAGAATAAGTCTTTCTGATTTGTTGTTATTTTTAAAAACGAATGAGGTTTAGTGTGTTAATTCTGATTATCAAATTAACTGTACCTTTTAAGGTTTGTGTATAAATGTTCTGGGGGTTATGCTATTACATTTTGCCATTGTTATTCAAAGTACCAGTCAACACATTTGAAAAATGTACTTATATTTGTGTGCGATTTATTTAAGCTTCTGCACATGGAATTGCATAGCTAGGAAAGAATTAGTTTACAAAGATTATCTGTGAGACAATATTTTCTCTTTTAAGTGTTCGTAATTGTATACATTTGATCTGTGTCTTTGTTCCAACCAATATATAGCAATGCAAAGAATGATCAGGAAGAGAGGGGGAGGTGGAATAGCGACATCCTGGCTAGAGCTGGCTCTCGAGTGAGCAAGTGGTTTCATTTATCAAGGGTGTATTTCTCACAAACCACTTATTCAAATAAAGTTATGTCTGTAGTTCTTTAAAGATGCTACTATCTGTTCTGATGTATGAAGCAGGTTTTACTCGTTAAATACCTCCATTCTTACTGCTAAGTTTCTACGAACCATTTACCCTGATGGTAAGCAGCTCTTATTCATCAAAGTATGCCGTCCTTTGGCTTTATGGCAACCCAAGAAACAGAGTTTAGTCAGGAATACATTAAACTAACGAAATATAGACCTAAATTTTTGTCAACAAAAGCCTTCCGGTAAAGCTGAGATGCAGAAGAATGCTTGGAATAAGAAAACGTAAGTCCCCATGTTTAAGCATAGCGACTTCCATCTTCTCCTTCCTCGCAGTACTGTGCATTTCAGCTTTACAGGAATTATACATATATGTTACTCGCTCCGAGACCCCCGTTTCTTTGCCAGGGCGGCAAGGAGGAGGGGGGGGGGGATCACTTCTGCGCTGTCACGAGATCACCTTCATATAGCACCCGCGACCCGCGACTACGACAGAGTAGAGCACGAGGACGTCGTGCTGGGGCACCGCTGACCCGCAACTGCCTGCCCGCTAGTGCACACCGTCGACGAGCACACCGTCCTGAAGCTGCAGTCTGACGGACAAGGCAAGCCCGCCGCCGGCCCTGTAGAGGATGGCGCACTCCGCGTGCAGCACAGACACGTACTGCATAGGCCATGGTGATGAAGAGCGTCGTCAGAGAGAGCTTGTCCCGAGGGGGGGGGGGAGAGGGGGCACAAAATTTAATCGGTTCGATTTGGTCGAAAAGCTTCGTTTCGACTGGCCGAGAGAGTCCAGGTGCATGGCGTAGCACGGCGGCGCACTTGGTGCTGGCTCTGTCCCGCCGACACTTCGCGTACCGTACAGGCTGACGGCCGTCTTTGCCAGGCACGGCGAACCGCGATCTGGCCATGCGCAGCCGCGGCATCTCGTCCGAGGTCGCGTCCGGCTCCAGGACCTCCAGGACATGCCCGTACCGGGGGAGATGCCCTGCGATGCCTTGGCGACTAAGCCCCCCCCCCCACCTTTTCTCTTTCGCTCAGCATGTTGCCGTGTGTTGTGCAGCATCGAGGCGGACAGGGCACGACACCAGCAGGAGACCGGCGCTCATCCGCACTGTGTTCCTGGTCGCCACCAAGCTGCCCGCTCCGCAGGCGCGTCTTCGAGGCTGCACAGGCGACGCGTTTCATCTTCACGATCTCCAGCTGTTCGAGTCCTATGAGGAGCACCCCGAGAGCACGGTACTCAGGGTGATGCCGCCCAGGCCACCGCCGGCCCTG
>NW_026267255.1:363305-372938 GCF_000697945.3 Frankliniella occidentalis | reverse complement strand
CAGCGGTAGTGACGAGCGGGAGCGGGGAAGGAGGTGGGTAACAGTCAGCAAGCCTGCACCGAGACCTGCACCCTCTATACGCGATTGCGATGCAACGTCGTCTACTACAAGGTGCGTTTTGCACGTGCACGCTTCTGCTGACGGGTGCGGGGCGCCTCCCTTGGAGCACAAGGACATGAACCTGAAGAAGTGCTGATCACGGGACACGGTCTAGCCGAGGGTGGTGTGGTTTCTGTGCTGCTGGACTGGACAATGTATGGCAGGTGATGGGGTGCTTGTGCTTACGAGAGGCACTGCGGAGTTTAGATAGCTGTGGGAGATAAACTTAAAATCATTCGTTCCCGAGGTCTCAGCGTAGGCCACCCGTTTGGTTCGGGTGTTAAAGCGGCTGCCTACTCTTCCAGGCGCCCAGAGCCGCCCACAGCCCACATTCGCTCACGTCTCATCGTCTCATATCGGTTTAAAGGGGGAGCCATAATACGCGCACGCGCAAGGGTGCTGTCTTTGTCAGGGCGTGCTCTATCACCTTCCGAGCATTGTATGCTCCGATTAGATTGCGTAAGCCCATATATATGTAGAGCGTGTGTTGGTTTGAACTGAAACTGCAACCTTGCACTCGCGGGCTGATAGCAGACAAGTCTTGGATGGGGTATGAGAAATTACAGAACCATTGATGGGGTGACGAGTGCGAATAACCGATTTAGACGGAAAACACATTGACGTTGACTCTGTCTCTCTCTGCAAATACTTTTGTGTTTTGGTTTCGACATTGTTTCGTCCGTTCTGAAGTTGCGAAGTGTACAACACAGTAATTTTGTTTTCCGGAACAATGATTAATTGTCAAATGCTAGCAGCTCGAACAAAATCGCTGTTTCTAGTATTCCATTCCTTGCACAATAAGGTATGCCATGGCAGGGACGCTACTTCATATTAGTCTTAACCTTACCTGGTTACAGTGTACCACTGTTTTAGGCAATATTGTGTTTTACTGGTGTATGTCATGTGCTGGCTTATTAGATGAAATATTATTATTTTTATTATTAAGGAGTAATTAATTTTATGTGTCATTATGGAATCATGATTGAGATCTTTTTCAAAAGGTCAGGACTTATGTTGTTATACTCTGCTGAACCATGGACTTTCGCTGTTTTGTGCTGCTCACTAGTAGACTGTCATTGTTTTCGCCCTAAACTAGTGCCATTGTCAGTCTCCTTCTTATGCACTTCACCGAAAACATTTTAAAATATTGGTTTGCTGATGCGTTTTGCTTTTTATTCATGCTGAGCAGATTATAGGCTGCTACCAGTATTCATCGTTCTGGAATCGTTCTGTAAAATTAGGGTTGGTGGACTGGTCGACATGTCCTCATGTTCCCTCATCAGTGATTTGTTTTATCTTGCACAGGCCATAACGTAGCTGTAGCTGTTAACCGTCGCACAATTTTATTGATACATGCTGATGGAATGGAAGGGATAGAACGACTCAAGCCATCCCCTGCCTGGCAACAGCCCCTCTAATACTAACCAGGTGAGGCTTTTTTATCTCAATTACTGTTCATCCTTTCAACGTTTACAATAAAGCAGTTGGATAAAGCTAAAATGCAGTAGAGTGCAGGGAACAATAAAACGGAAGTCACCATGTTAAAGCATAGTAATTCCTATTTTCTTATTCTCCGCATTCTTCTGCATTTCAGCTTTACCAGAATGCTTCATTTTTTTAGCTTTCTCACAAAATTGTCCTCGGTCTCACTTGTTCAGTTTTTGTTCTGTAGGTCTGGTTGACAAGCTCATGCAAAAGAGAGGAAGGAGTAGATTTTAGAAAAAATATCCAATTTATTCCAAAAAGTGAGTGTTTCTTTTCTTTTAGTTTGGATTTGCCATCCTAAAAATCTATAACTTTGGATTTTTGATTATAATTTTTTGCAGAAGTTATGAAAGAATATTGTGGTTGCCATACATATTTCTTACACTTTTGGGCTATGTACTGTTACAGATGCCCCAAATTCTCATGCGAGTCACCAAACTCACAGTTCCATCAGAGGAGATGCATTTGGATTGGTACAGGGTTGTAATTACTGATGAAAAATAGATGTTTATACCTTGCAGTACTGGTTTGTCTAGTTGACATTCAGAAAGATGTGAATATTACTCAGGTACATAGTACATGAAGCTTTTCAAATTTCCATTTACCATGTAGATGGTAATAATTATATTTATGTTATCTGTGCAGGACTTAGCAGTAGAAGGTGAAAATGGTGTGTCGAAGGACAGAAACTGACCAAAGGAACAACATCACAAGAAATCTACAAATGCCCAGGTGTGGACTGTGGCACTGAATTCAAGGCCCCTAAACCGAGACTCATGAAACATGCACATGGACAGCATTCAGAAGATGAGAACAAGAGATCTTGTACTGGAAATTCAACATCTCTACCCCACCAAGAAACGGATTACTTCGAGTGGATAATTAGTGTGTGCTGTGTGCTCATTAATGTAATCTGGGAGCTTTACAAAAATCAAGACTCATTTCTATAGACAAATAAATAGTTTTAAAAAATTACTAACTCTGGTTCAAGCTGAAAGTGTTCTGACATGTGGAGATTTAGTTTCTCAGCTATATGGGGATTGCGCTACTCTGCCCAGTCAAATCGTGACCACAGACACTGTTCGACATGGCTGGAATGGATATATGTGTAGTACATATCCAGTAATATGTAGTAGTGTATGTGTGTATATATATGTTCTCTTTATATCTCCTTATATAAAATGTCAACTTAAACATAACAATACTCTGTCATAATATATGTGTTATGTTAAGTTAAACTTCCTCTTCTTTTGCTTATCAGGGACCCCTCTCATTAATGGTGGTACATCATGAAACGGTTTTAGGTTTGAAAAAAATTAGATAGTTACTTTATCCATATATATATATTCAAAAATTTATTTTAAAAAATACCTTTATTTTGAAAATTAAAAAATGGGAAATATTTTGGCATCTCCTTTTTACAAAGATGATGTATGCCAACTTATAAGCCCTTTGCTAACTCATGTACAATTGTGGCAGATGCCTTCATGCATAAGTGTAGGTTTACTTTCAATTAGAAAAAGGAAAAGTGTGTATCTTACTTGTATCTGTGACCTTCTAGTATGCGTGACGATAATAAAGTATGATATGAGTAATGACTGCTTCTGTACTACCAAAACAGTTCCAGCCCATTTCTAAGTATGTGGCATGAAATAGGAAAACAAAAGTACTCAGATGAATACTAATCAATGTAATTTTAATATACAATAAGTAAAGAACGCCATAGTTTTGACATAAAAGAACAATCAATCTGTAACATTAAGACTTCAACAATTAGGGTTCACTAAATCCGAGATGAACTAGCAATACTAAAGTTATTGGAGTACATACTGTAAAATGATTGCAGGAGACAAAATTAGTCAAGCATGATAAGAAATACAATGCATTACTGCATATCAACTCATCCTTAGCAGAAACTAAAGAAAAATATAGAAAAAATGTAGTTAAAAAACTCATTTTAGAAACTAGATGAATACAACAGTTCTTGGAATATTATACTTTAAAATGATTGTACGAGACAAACTCAGTCAAGCATGATAAGAAATACTATGCATTACTGCATATCAACACTTCGCAAAAATCAATTCACAATAACAAAGTGAACTCGTCCTTCGCAGAAACTTTAAAAAAATATAGAAAGAATGTAGCTACAAAACGTATCTTAAAAACATGATGAATATACAAAATTTCTTGGAATATCAAACATTAAAATGATTGTACAAGACAAAATCAGTCAAACATGATAAGAAATACAATGCATTGCTGCATCAAATAACAATTCACAATAACCAAATGAACTTGTCCTTAGCAGAAAGTAAAGAAAAATATAGAAAAAATGTAGCTACATTGATGCATTAACATACATAACAAACACTGGCTCTATTTGCTGTGTAATCTTGGCACCTTTCACTAGTCTGTAGAGGTCATTGTACGTCTCCCACTGACCGGTCACTCTTCTGCCATATGCAACATAATGGCCATTTTGCCTTGAAGCAATACCACATAAGATGAATTTTGTGCCCACCAGCTGCAGTTCTGTTGGCACATCCCCAATCTTGACATTGCTTTTCACTGGCACCCCAGAAGATGATGCGAATACATCCACATTCACTATTATGTGCGGTCCAAATTTGCATTTCACAGTGGTGATGCCAGTGCAAGGAGGAGCACATTGGATGCCTTCTCTCAAGGGACAAGGAGGAAGCTGTTCATCAGAAGGAGCCATCATTTTTGACGACACAAGTATGGCTTTTCCAAGGTCTTTTAAGCCTCCCTCGGCAAGCACTTCCACATCAGCGTTGATCACTGTCTCAGAGTCGTCCAGGGTGCAAGGTCTACTTGCAGTCCTCTGTGAGCACTTAGTGTACACCAGTGTGGTAGAATACACATCTAGCAAAAGTTTCCTTGCAGTGTCAACAAGGTCGGAGAAGCAGTCATATTTGATGGATGGAATCACCTGCTTGCTTCTCGTGGTCCTTCTTGGTACCGCCTGTTTCACAGGTGGAAAGATATTTGAAAGAACTTGAATGCGGAGCAAGTAAGTAGCATGTACTGCTCCATTTAAAGCTAGGCTCTTACAAGTTTCAAGCAGTAGGTGATTAGAATCCAGGAGGGCATCAATTTTCTTCCTATAAAAGTCATATTGGATGTAGCCACTTGTAATTATCTGAACGAGGACATCAAAACTGCAGGTGTTGGTGAGTTCAACTTGGCGGCCATCCGCAGTTGTCATGAAACCCTTCTTGAAGCCATTTAGAAGAACTCTTTCCTTTGGCGGATTGAGAGAGTTAGAACTCATTACCAAGGACAGCTCAGGATTAGAATTGAGGTATTTCGAGGTTTTCGACTTCTTAGGAGGAGGGGAGCCTCGGCCTTTCCAATTCTCAATTTCATTCAACGATTTTTGATGTTCTGTGTCTGATTTATCACTGGTTTCCCCATCAGTCTCTTCAGATACTTTTTCCTTTGATGTATATGTAGGTGGAATTTTCTTCTTCTTTCTCGTAGTGTCAGCATCACCGGATGCACCCTTAGAGTTATTCTTCTTTCTTGATAGATGGCTGCTGGTCTTGTCTTTTGCTTCTGATAAACGGCAACTTCCTTCAAGAGTTTTGAGATGTTTGGCTACAAACTTGTCAAGGCGATACAAGGTTCTTTGACCAGAGAGAATGCCCTGTTTGATGATGGAAAAATCACTTTCCACCCTAGCTGAGGAGCCTGTAAGGGTGGGTGATTGGAATTTATCCACCATAACAGCAGTCCACAGCAGGAAGTCTGGCAATAGGCCTAAGAATTTGGTCCAAACATCAGGACTGTAGTATATGTTTGGATTTTGTCCACTGTTGAGCCTTGCAGATTCATCAGCAATTTTTTTCTGAATATCATTTATATACTTCAGCAATGAATCAGATGAAGTAGTAGCAGGATCGTCACAATTCTCAGTTGCATCGTCTTCTTCATTAATGAGGTCTGACATTTCCTGTGGCAGTCCCTCAATGCGGGTTGTTAAAATCCCTACAGAGGATTGAAGCTGAGAATCAGTATACAAACAGTTTGCTACTTGACCAACCATAACAAATGTGGCACTGAAATCTTCCAGCTTAGTTTCCAATGCCAGTATTCCTAGGCAGTGCATATAAAACGTCTTGAGCCTGTTTGTAGATTTACTTTGCCACACCTTCCATTTAGATGCACCACCAATAAGGTGGGCAATATCAAGACGAAGGAAACTGCTTGGTAAACAACTCTCCACTTCCTCATCATTATCTGTACTTAGTACATGGAAGCATCTCTCAAAATAATCTCTTAAGCTGTAGCACCCACAAAATGTGACCACAACAGCATTTATAAGAGCTTTGGAGTGATCTGTCACCACTTCCTTAGGAATAGGGGCACCATCCCGGAGCAACTCATCAATCCAGAATTTTATGATGTTGGCGTCCTGCCGGGCAGAGAGCATCTGACATACTGGGAGTTGTTCTTCGCCTGCTAGGATTACGCCCTCATATAAGAAAATATGAGGACTGCTGCGGCCAGATGGAAGGCGGAGTTTCTTCACTAATGAGCCCGTCGCATCCAAAGCCATAACAATGTAGGATTTTTCTGCAAACTTTTTGAAGACGTGCATCTGAGCTTTAGAATGGTAATGGACAAAGAAGGGGTCCACCCCTATTTGGTGAATACTCCCTCCATAGGGTTCAGTACATTTCATTTGCTGTAAGTTGAAGACAGGATCACTACTTGCATTTGGTTGTAATTGAAGCAAACGATCCGATATATCTTGTTTGGCTTTCCGCATCGAGGGTTGTCTGAAAAGGAAGGGTGGCTCTAAATCTCCTTGCTGCATACTCTTCTCAGCATGTTCTTTCCGGAGTTGGGCAGTCGATTTCCCTTGCAGCTCTCCTCCAACATCTTCTCTCACATAATGTGAAAGTGGTCTCTTCTTTTGATGAGGTAAGCCTCTTGTATCATTTGCTGTCCATGACATGGCGACCACTTCATTTTCGGTTGGCTCACTAAGAATTATACCTGTTGCGGTAGATTCACATTCCTTACAAGTTGCTAATACTCTGATGTAACAATCTCTGGTAGCAGAGGTAGAAACATTTCCTCTGATAAATGTGTAAGGACATGGTAGCTTGTGTTGGTTCCACAAACATTTTATAAGCATTGGTTCCCACAAAAATTGGGGCAAAACAAGCCTTTCTCTTGTTTTGGTTGGCCTATCGTTTCTTTCTGTGACCTGAACGATAGGTTTCATTGACAGCCAATCTTCGGGGGATATCAACACTCTAAATGTTGTCATAGGCTCTAATTCTTTCTTGACGTCACTCCTCTGGTCATCACTCTCCCTCTCTGATCCTTCTCCATCTACATCTTCATCTTCAGATGCTGAATCATCTTTGTACTTAATTCCCTTACTTTCCAATATAGTTGTGAGAATGTCGTACCTGTTTTGCTTCACGTACACATACATATAATTATTTGTATACGTTCCATTGGTTTTGTCTGCTAACCTAAGCCAGACGTCATGTGAAGGTCCTGCAACTTTTCCCTCCTCGTTAGTGACATCAGTCTCAGATGTAATTAATTTCTTGAGGTCCTCATGAGCAATAGCTGCTTGCCTCGGCATTTTACTGTAAAATACAAACAGAAAAAGGAAGTGCATCAATAAATCATCCATTCAAAGAACAGTCATCCCAAGGTACCTGTTACTACGAAAAATACTCTATGATAATTTCACAACTAAGCGTGCTCCTACAGAAGCCAGTCAGTTCTAGAATAACACTGGTCAGAGGTAATCTTGACTTTAAATGGCCTAAGTAACTAAAATTGAAGCAAACTGATCAATAATTTGTTTTAATGCAAATTTCTGCTGTACATTTAAACCATATTTAGAAAATGTTTATAGACACTAATAAAACATTAGTGAACATTAGTAAATGTTATTGGGAGGAGATGCAAGCTTTTGGATAGAGAAAGAAAAATAATAATAAAAGAGAAATCTAGTCGAGAAAAAAGATGCTTCATGCCCTTTCATTGTCATCAGGCAAAACCAAAAATATATTCAGTGTAAAATTTCTACAGCGAGAAGCTTCTAAGTCTAAATAAAAGAATAACCTGTAGTGATTGCAACAGAAGTTGTCCAACTATAATTAATCCTTGCAATACGTTCAAACGCATAATCTCTATAACACAGTACTTGACAAAAAGAAGTTCAAAGAGGATTGATTGATATTTCATAAAAGACATCAAGGACTCAGATTTACATACAATTTGTACTATAAATTGAAAAGTAGAAATTAGTACTTTAATGAAATAAAATGTTAGCTTTATGTACAGCATAACGCTTGCTCAAACCTTGAAACGGTTCTTTACCACCAATTGTTAAAGAGAAATACCACTATTAACTTTAAAACTGATATACACCTATTTAAAAAGAAAAAAACATTACAGCTGTCTAATATGCCATCTTTTGACACACACATTGGCACAAAATATTACAGACTGGATAAACTCAAATGAGTCATTGGGCTAGTGGGACAATTTAAAGCTCCTTGACAGCTTGAGAGTAAACAATTGTCACTCTGTTTTACACCTACCTTATGGTGTGTACAATCTAAACCAAGTAGTCAAAATACGTCGGCAGAAAATTTTGAATCTCCTGAAAGAAGAGAAAATACAACAGACGCTATATAAACACCGCCACAGAAGCGTATATAACCATGATAAAATGTGCTTACCCCACAAGAACTCACAAGATGAAAGGGGATCACACGTCTAGCCTACGGCTAACGAACAGAAATCACTGCTGTCGACTATCCTCAAGGTTACAGTATTCTGAAAGGAGAGATGACGCTATAGACGCTATTAAATGTCACCACATAAAGATCTATAATCATGATAGAATTTACAATCACACAAAGTCTTACAATGCTATAGAAAGCTGGACTTGGCTTTCAGCAAACATAATGATCCTCGAGGGTGGCGAGCAGTTATACCACACATACGTCAGAAGTAAACGTATCTGAATGGCCGCTATATGCCCCCACTATAATTCAGCAACAGTACAATGTCGACTTCTGAACTATTCTTATAAATTAAAAGAAATAGCCAATCAGAAACCTAGAAAACATGTACTTTCGGTATTTTGAGTTCAAAGGCAGTAGTACCAGCCTGCATGCCTGGAGGTTCTTCGGCAGCACCACAGGTAGCGCTCGTGATGAGGGAATGACACACACGTTATACAATTGAACAATTACATGTATTAATGTCTATTGCCACAGAAAAATTACAGCAGAGGGCATTCAGTGTCCCACAGGAATACCTTAGAACTACGGAAACACCAATAACAGATGAAAATAAAGCAAAAGACTATCCGGTGCAGTGCTGTGACTGCAGCGCTTGGTGTGGTCGACATCCGCACTAAAGTCTGGTGGCGCGCGGTCGGCCCATATTCAAATACACAATAGTGGTCTTGGTGCCCCCTCTTCTTTGCCACTTCATCTTAGCCGTCTTGACGTCGCCGCCAGCATTGTCACCCTGCCATCGCATCCAGCGGCATCACCCTGGGTACCGTGCTCTCGGGGTGCTCCTCATAGGACTCGAACAGCTGGAGATCGTGAAGATGAAACGCGTCGCCTGTGCAGCCTCGAAGACGCGCCTGCGGAGCGGGCAGCTTGGTGGCGACCAGGAACACAGTGCGGATGAGCACTGAGCGCCGGTCTCCTGCTGGTGTCGTGCCCTGTCCGCCTCGATGCTGCACAACACACGGCAACATGCGGAGCGAAAGAGAAAAAGGGGGGGGGGCTTAGTCGCCAAGGCATCGCAGGGCATCTCCCCCGGCACGGGCATGTCCTGGAGGTCCTGGAGCCGGACGCGACCTCGGACGAGATGCCGCGGCTGCGCATGGCCAGATCGAGGTGCGCCGTGCCTGGCAAAGACGGCCGTCAGCCTGTAAGGTACGCGAAGTGTACGTGGCCTCTCTCGGCCAGTCGAAACGAAGCTTTTCGACCAAATTGAACCGATTAAATTATGCCCCCCCCCCCC
>NW_026267255.1:359979-363195 GCF_000697945.3 Frankliniella occidentalis | reverse complement strand
AAGTACAAAATACACCCTCACAGTTCTTTCTGGTATATTTACAAGGATTCCCTCTGTGTCCAGAAATGCTAACTCCTAGATTAATGGCTGTAGAGTTTTTCTGTTTCCATAATCTTTTCTATCATTGGCAGAAAACAAAGCCGCAACAACTATATATCTTAAAACGGAGACAATTTCTTAGGCATGCAAGGGATTTTGTAGTAAATAGCACTTACTTTGTCGTCCCCTGCATGAGAACCTAATCCATTATTAGATTCATAATCATCATTAAAAGCAAACAAAGGTAGAACAATTTTACCCTCTGCTTCATAAGGTTCGGATAGTTTATTCCACAGCTCTCCCTGTACAAAATTGGAAATAACTTCCTTGTCATTAGTGAGATTTGTAAGATTCTCCATTATTTTATCAAAAACACCCGGAAGTTCTAAAAATAATTTCAATGTTGAACGCAACTTTAGAAACTGTACACATGCTGGTACCATTTCCATGTACATAAGCCTTTTTCTTTGCACAGGATCTACTCTGCCGTCAAAATATTTTTCTGGAGGAACAAAAACCTTGGCATCAACCAAGCAAGCAATGCGTTTTGTTTCTGTGTCCAGCTCCTCAAAGGGGCTCTCCAGAACTTGAAAGAAAGCCTTTAATTCATCAACTTCCTGAATAATGTGTTCATCAAGGTCATCTAATTGAGAAAAAGTGTGACAAACTTTCTGCTTTAAAAGAGAAACAAATCCACTTAAAAAATCCTGAGTATAGTTAACAACTTCTTGAACAGTAGACCTTGGAATGGTGTCCTTACTGTACAATTTAGCTGTAAACATCAAACTGGCATCATACACAGCTTTAGCAAAAGTGTCAAAGTGAACTGGATCATTAATCACTTCAGCCTCAACCTCCTGTTCTAACTCCTGTTCAATCTGAATCTGAGCTGGATTAATTTCATTAGCAACATGTAACTCATCTAAAGGAGCACCACCCATGTCACCTCCATGTTTCCTACGTAAATGCTTCATGAAATTTTGTAGACTGTCAAATAAGATCCCAGCACAAAGTGGTGATTGTCGACAACTATAATGGTTAATGACAGCATTATTAGTGTGATGCAAACGTAAATGGTCAATTAGGATATCAGGTGATAAGAAATTATCACCGCACACACAAGAGAAAACCATTGTAGACAAAGAAATGATTTCAATATATACCTTATATATTCTGGGTAAGTTCCAAAACCGTAACAATTTTAATTTGAGCACTGTTCTAGAACATTCTCTAGCTGCAGCAACAAATTTAACTATAACACAATAAAAACATTCATTACCTAATAACAATTAATAAAGCTTATGATAACAGCCAACTGGAAAAGAACTTAGAGATCAATTGAAAAGAGATCAGAAGAACAATCAACAATTATAAAAGAATAATGACGAACAATATCAACAAATAACTGGTCTGTGGGTGCAGTAGATTTAGTTCCGACATAAGGCGTTAAAGGAAGATATGAGATCATGTGGAACGTCAGAATCCCAATCAGTAGTGATGTTATACAGTACCCGCTGAATCATCATCCAAGTTTTTTTTTTTTTTTTATTCTGGTGGATAACTAACATGCAAAGCAATAATTGCTTTAAAGCAAACATCTACAGCCTTAGCAAGAGAGTTATTCGGTAGAGAATGCCAGAAACATCAACATGAAATTCCTTGATGTTTGCCAAATTTGGCTCAACTACCACCAGAAAGGGCTTCTTATTCTCAGCATACAAGATCCCTCTCCTAGGTTTGAGCTGTTTGGCAATAGCTGCAATGCCCTGTAATGTACATTTTTTTTGGTCAGAAACATTGTGATGTATATCTTGATCAAAACTATAAAACTTCATTTTAAAACCAAATTCAGAACTAAAAGTGAGAGAGGGACACTAGATGTAATTTAATTGAATCACAAGGGAACAGAGGAAAACAAAAAGGAGAATGGAAGAAATTATAGACAAATAGAGAAAGCTATGGTGTGAGTAAAATGATAGAAGAAAAGTACATGAAAATAATTCAAAAAGGTGAAGAATGTCACTTACAGTTACATGCAGCAAGAGCCCATCTCGACTGTTTGAAACGAGTAGCCGTCGTTTATTAACTCCTTTGACCTTGGTGGTTTTTGGGCAGGGTGCAGGTAAAATGTTCAGGGCCAAGACTCCCTTGCTTCCAGCTGAGGACAAAAGAAATTAAATTAACTTCAAATGTAGGCTATCGTTTAAAAATATGTTATGTAGTTGCAGAGGCAAATTACTAGAATGAGCAAAGCAAATTACTGTCATGTTTAAGTTACACATGGGTAACACAAGAAATACAACAGATACTCACGATTTGTCACAGTTTGTGCAAGAGCATAGCAAGCCTTTGCCACTGGGTCTGTCAGGTCTTTCGCAAGTTGTATTATAGTTAACATAAACACCCCAATTCGTTAAAAGACTAAGCTCCTTGTCCGGGTGGATGCAGTTGAAGTCCAACTCCAGCTGGAAACAAAACAAACGTTAATGTTTAAGTAGGGGAGATGCGAAACAAATGCAGTGAAAATTATTGTGAAATTCACTCACAAGAGAAAATCCTGAGGGGTGTTTCAGTACAGGCCACTTAGTAACATAATTAGCAATGGATTCACCGTTGTCATTGTATCACTCTTGAAGTCTCATTGGGGCAGACACACGCCACTTCAATTTCAGTAGAGGCCACTATCAAAAATAGAATTTGTCACTAGCATTTTTAATTTCATGTGCGAGAACTGGAACAAAAAGATAATAAATATTATTTTACATCTTTTAAGATAAGATGTAAAGTAACTTTTGGAAAAGATTCTTACCCACACCAGTTACATTTGCATAAGGATTGTTGTTTTGAGTCTTAGGCCACCGTCCTGATCTGGAACTCACTCCAGCCAGCCCTCTCTCTCACGTTTTAAAACATTCCTATAACTAATTGGTAACTTCCCCTTCGATATGGTCTGTGATGAGCCTTCTGTACCTGCTGGCTCTTTGTAATAGATGAACTGAAAAACATAAACAAATTAGAGATGTATATATTAGAGATGTATATACCCACCCAGCAAAAAGAAGAAAGGGGCAAAACTTAAATGTGATTCTCCAGGAAAAGTAGCTTTGATCTTTTAGCTCAAAGTGTCAAAATCATCGTTCCTGAAACTAGTAAACAAAAAATATTAAGTTAATAATA
>NW_026267255.1:359355-359929 GCF_000697945.3 Frankliniella occidentalis | reverse complement strand
AATATCCTGAAATTTGTATAAATACCTTTGTAGTTACACCATTTCAACATGTTTTGCTTGCCTTGCTTCCGAACAGGAACCGATTTAAAATGACGATTTGAGGGCTTGTCTCGAACGGGAAGTCCCCTACCCCGTTCCTATAGGGTACTATGGTACCTATGACAAGGGGTAGGATGCGAAGAGGCAATTTGCTTTTTCTCATGGACAATTATTTCAAATGTATTTCACCCCCATAAAAAGCACTGGAGATTTAATTTAAAACCGGAGTATACTCCGTCATGATTGCCATACGTATGGATGCGTCCACTTTATCCGACATTGACAACCAAGGTCCAAGCCGGCTTAATTAACCCGAGCCATAGCTTTCGAATTTTCATTTCATTTTTCAATTTCTTTCTTAAACTTTTTTCGGTTTAATTTATTCCGGATCCACAAAGCTGCATCCCCATCGTGTGTATACAAGCGGCATAGCGACCCATTGGAGGCCTTGGAGGCACCGTACGTTTGGCCCTCGTCAACATATGTCATGTTTTGTCTCCTCACATACATTGCCATTGCGAATCTCTCTGTGCAA
>NW_026267255.1:358591-359305 GCF_000697945.3 Frankliniella occidentalis | reverse complement strand
GGCAGCAAGTGAGGATCGTCCGGCAATGCCAGGGTCCACTTCAATAGTGAAAGATTCAGAGGAGCCGCAAACAGCCCAAACAATCTGGAATATGAAGTTGATTTCATTAGAAGTTTGCACTTTGGGGTTATTAAAAAACAAACAAAGCTAAACATACATACAGGATTGACTGGCTGCTTCTGTACTCCTTCACTTTACTGAAAAAATTGAGCTCGAGCCCTAGCTCATCTTCTTGGAAAATTCTTTTGCTGTGCCTAGGCCCAATCAGCAGCAGAACTTCAGTGCCAAATACACCACAGCCTACAAAATGATTGAAACACACAAATCACTTGAAAATTCACATCAGCGTAATCGATTTGTAGGTTAGATGAGTGCTGCCAAATAGGCCTTGGTGGCTAAATACTACAATTCAGCGGTATGACACTCACGAGTTTGAGTGCACATGGATACTAAACATTAGCGCAAATGACGATAAGAATAGCTAAATGTAAACCTAACCTCTCATAGGTTCACCAACAAGTAATATTTAGTGGCCGTTATGTTAGATGACAGCGGAAACTCAACTCACCAGCTAATCGAGGCAGCAACACCTCTAAGTCCCAATTGCGTCGCAGATCTTCCATTAGCGAAAATTAGCACGGAGAAGCCGAGACACCAAGCACCAGGCACTGCAGTAGGTCGACGAGACGAGAGAGGTTGGATGAGAGGGGGGGG
>NW_026267255.1:349576-350016 GCF_000697945.3 Frankliniella occidentalis | reverse complement strand
CAAGTGTGCAACTCCTCGGTTGAGCACTTCCTACACAGTAAGCATCCAATCTAAGGAAGTGTACAACCGAGAAGTTATACACTTGCAAGTGCACACCTACCGAGTTTAACACTTGCATGTATACGACTACGGAGTTGCACACGTGCAAGTATTCTAATTGCAGTTGCACACTTACAAGTGTTGAGCAGTTGAACACTTAGTTTATCAGTGTAGTACCAAGCATTTTGTAGCGAGTCACTTTACAATAACTTTTTTGGGAGTAGTTTACTGTTTGTCTGCTCTGTCTCACTCGGATAGCATGTGAGCGAGTTTATCACCCGTTTCCCCATCCGCTAGAAGGAAATTCACGGTCAAGGACACATCAGGAGCTGCACATTGCGTTCGCCTTTTGTGCGTAATGGACCTGTCGCGGTCCCAAACATGTGGCCTGCAGCCGGGAG
>NW_026267255.1:347417-349173 GCF_000697945.3 Frankliniella occidentalis | reverse complement strand
GAAAAACTCCTCATTTGAAAGATGATGCTGTGCCAACAAAATTTCCGTGCTGCCCTGATTACATGTCCAAGGTGGAAAAGAAGAGAAAATCCCCTAGAAAAAGGAAGTCAGAATTAGAACAAGATAGTATCATTAAGAGGAGGAAGACAATTGAAGAGGAAAATTGTTCACCTCAAATGCATGAAGAAGTCGAAACGTCTGATCATCCTCTTCTCACATTCCATTCCATGGAACTTCCGAATACAGCCTGGGCAGTCCATTTCAGTAATGGAGTCACAACAATTTGTAAAATATCTGTAATCAAAAAGCCCACAATAACTCATAGCATTCATGTGAACCAAAATAATGAAATAGTCATAGAAGTGAATGAAAAAAAAATCAGAGGATTCCCCAACAATCTCAGCTCCCTGGCTGATTTTGAAGATTTGGTAAAACGTATTGATAAATTGCAACTATGCCAGGGAGCTGATTTTGGACAGTTCAATGAAAATTGCTCTGGCTGGGTGGCGTCTCATAAGGCAGTGAGATGCGCCCTTTGCAGAAACACAAGAAGACGTCTGAAAAGACAGCGAAAAAAGGCAGAGACAAAGAAAGAAAAAATAAAGCAAAATAAAAGAGAGATTGTGAAGAGTCTGAGAAGGAGCAACAAAAGAATAAAATTGAGGGTAATTCTGGTTGACTGGTTTCAATGTAAATAGTTTTACCAAAAACATCTTAGGTGTACTAATCATTATTTTTTCATTTGACAGCTTCAGCAAGCAAAGAAGAATGTAAAATTCTTGTACGAAAGGTGTCAATTGGTGAAGCGGGAGAAACTGAAGGAACAAATCAAAATGCTGCCTATTACGCAGCAAGTAATGATCCTGACATGCTTTCGGGCAGCTAGGATTAGAGGACCATCAGGCATGCGTTATGAGGCAGACTGGGTTTATCAATGTCTGTTAATGAGGATCAAGAGCCCCTCTCTATATAGACACATTCAAGCCCGAAAAATTATGCCTCTTCCCTCCCGCTCCCAAATTAACTCCTACATGAAAAAGATGCGACCAGCCTATGGGTTCCAGCAGTCGTTATTCAGTGTTTTGGGACAAAAAACACAGGATTGGACAGAGATGGAGAGACATGGTAAGTCCTCTTTATCATTTTTCGTATTACAAATGGCCCATGATGATAATGTTGGTGATCGCTTGCAGGAACCATTCTACTTGATGAGGTCAAGTTGCAAAGTGGAGTAGAATTTGATAAGAACACTCTGGAGCAATGGGGCTTTGTCGATATGGGGAAATTCACTCCACATGATCAGAGGGATGAAATGGGTGACCATGCCTTGGTCATTCTGTTCCAACCATTCCAAGGGGGTTGGATTCAGAGTCTGGGTTGTTTTCTCAGTAAAGGTAATGTGAAGGGAGACACACTGGCAAAAATTCTCTTGGAGGGTATTACCTTGTGTGAGAACGCAGGTTTGCGTGTTGACGGGGTGGTCACTGATGGTGGGAAGTGGAACCGCGTCATGTGGCAAGAGTTCAACATAAGTGAAAACTCTCCAAGTGCAATTCATCCAACTGATGAAAACAGAAAGTTGTGGTTCTTTTCGGATTGGTGCCACCTCCTCAAATGCATGAGGAATATTTTGAGTCCAGAAGCACCTAGAATTAGGAAAAAAAAAAGTCAGATTTGTTATAAATTAACATTGAACGAGGTTTTAAAGGCGTAGGATGGGGTTGGAAACGTCGGTGGGGGTGCGAGCGCATAAAGA
>NW_026267255.1:345268-347367 GCF_000697945.3 Frankliniella occidentalis | reverse complement strand
GGTCCTCCTTTGTCTATCCGAGGAAGGAGGTTGACCCGGGGCAGCCAGAACGAATTCTCCATACTTTTACTCCCTCCTTGCTCCCTTCACAACACTGTGGTGCCAAAACAAAGCCCTCCCGAAAAATATAGTTTGGTGGTGACGCTTATTTGACGCTTTCATCTGGTGGGTATAGGTTTGAAAGTACCTTGGAAAGTACCCACAAAAAGACGGTATAGGTATTCCAAAAAGTACCTAGGTATCGGTAAGGTAGAGTCGAATTATCAGTACCTAGGTAAGGTAGCGAGAAAAGTACCTAGGTTTGACCTAGGTACTACCTAGGTACTGTACTACCTAGGTATTACCCACCCCTGCATCGAGCCATTGAAGTTTGGCAGTGGTAACGGGGAAGGGACTATTAAAATGCTCTGGTTTGGTAGAGGTGCGAAGTTGCATAGAGGGCGATCGCCCCCCCCCCCTCTTATACTGCGCCTGTCTCCTACAGATTTGAGACTTACCCGGACTTTATCCATCCTGCATGTGTTTCTGGGTGACACGTCGGAACTGTCCCGACGAGTTCATGGCCTACACTCACCTACTGCCATACCACACCTCGTGTTAAAGGAGTCGCGGCCAGAATAAAAAATCCTCTTTCCGTTTTGAACTTTGTTGTCACGCTGTTGGCAATTTTACAGATGTTATTATTTACATTGTGAATTAAACTGCAAGAGCGGTCCGCCATCTTGTGCAAGAAACGCATTTTTTCTTTCTAGACGCCAGCCTCCTCCAGACGCTTCACCCAGCTCTCCTCTGGGGAAGTCTGTGGAAGTCGACGGCATGGCTGGTAGAGTGGCTGGGGGTGGCGGAGCGGGGTTGGAGGCGGTTAACTAATTGTACAGAGCAATTAAAAGGTTTTGCTTTTGACCGCTTTTGTTTTCTTGTTCGTTTTATTTTTCGCTGAATTCCTAACATCTTGGCCCTGGGTGACTTTACAGAAGTAAAGAGCGCACCTGTCGTGCTGTCCGAACGCATGGGCTCCTACATTTAGAATGTCCTGTTTGAGGAGCCCAGTGCGGTGTTCCAGAGAACCAGGAAACAGGTTGGTGCTATTAGTGACGCTGTTAGAAATAGAACGACCTGTTCTTTTGAGCTCAAACTCGTCCAAGGTAGAGAGTAGAAGTCGGCTGCATCGCGACTGGGCACACTCACCTGCCTCTTTGCCGCGATGTGTGCTAGCTTTGCTTATTGCTGCAGACATCCTCAGCACGTTGTCCCTGACCAGAGACCGGAGGATGAGAAGCTCCTGCTTCATAGCCCTGACGGCTCTCTGATCCTGGCGGTGAACGCTGTCTGGAAGAGGGAGCTTGGTGTTCTTACACTGGAAACCCAAGTGTGTGAATGTCGCACACTTGCAGGTGTGTGAACACCCATTCGTACACTTCCGGGGGTAAACGTGTAGAAAATTTAACCGTGTACCCCCCGAAGTGTACGAATAGACATTCACACACCTGCAAGTGTCACATTAAAAAGTCACAGATCGCTCGCCCCTAATGCAAAGCACGCACGAAGCTCAGCCGCTGGTGAAAGCACGCACGACGGAGCGCCACTGGCGAAACCACGCAAGTGCATTTTTCGAAAAATTCGAGATATCCATATATTCTGAAAGAGCATGATATCCTCTTTCCAACGGTATATGTCTCCAAAAATCACCAAAAAATGCACTTGCGTGGTTTCGCCAGTGGCTGTGCGTTGTGGGTGCTTTCGCCAGCGGCGCTGAGCTGTGCGTGCTTTCGCCAGCGGCGCTCCGCCGTGCGTGCTTTCGCCAGCGGCTGAGCGTCGTGCGTGCTTTGCACTAAGGACAAGCGAGATGAACAATAAAAAAAGAAAGAAGAAAGAATGCTACAACTTTTGCTTCTTCACTTTCTTTAATTTCTTTTCCTTCGTCATTGTCTTAGCCTTCTTCTTCTTCACATTAGCAAGGGCTATGCTCCTGGGTGTCGCCTCCTGTGAACATAAGGATGAACGCATTAGATTGTTTTTGTTGACGGACACCATAGGGGGATGCGACCACAACAAGGTACTCACATCTTCCTCCAGGAAGAAGCTGTCTCCTTCCACTT
>NW_026267255.1:343395-345218 GCF_000697945.3 Frankliniella occidentalis | reverse complement strand
CAGGTGAGCCCTGTGGCTGTGGTAGAGGTGGAGGGAAAATTGTGCATTTGAATTTAACTTGCCTATTAATCCTGCTGTTTTGGCTTCCTATTGCAGACACCAGATGGAACAGTCAAAAGAATTCACTGGGTATCAGTCTGGAATGAAGAAGAGAAAAAGTTAAATAGGAGTCAGATTAGATATGTACCCAGGCTGAGCAAAGCCGTCATATTCCCAAGTGGCTTTGAAAAGATGAATGTGGGAATGGCATTCACGGTAAGGATACAGTACATTTTCAAACTGACTGAAATTAAGTACTAAAAATACTAACAGACAGAAAATAGTTTTTCAGTAATGATATGGTGACTGGTATGAAGATGTACCATGATTTGGAGATTCCAGAGCTGAGAGATTGTCAGCCAACCGTAAAATTCATGGAAAAGATTAATAAAGTTGCCAAAGCCATGAATTCAGGATCTTCACGTGATGGACTTAGAAAAGGCTCCCAGCATGAAAAGGTGTGAACATTTTACTGGAATAATTAAAAATCAGCAATTCAAGAGAATTATTACCAAAGTATTAATTTGATTACAGGCTATACAAGATTTTCTGGCTTACCATAAACAGTGTAGAGAGCTGACCAAAGCCAGAGGGCAGAAATGGTTCTGGTCAGAATCCACTGATATTGGCTTGGAAGTGTCATTGCAGTCTGCATTGGAACTGTCCCATTACCTGATTGACGAAGTAGGTTTTAGATTTGTTATGACAAAAAGATTCAACCAGGATGCTATTGAGGTAGGTGGTTTAATTAAGCAATTAGTTCTGTTTATCTTACCTCTTTCTGTCCTCCCTGATTATAATCGAGATTCTTGAATGTCTGTGCAGCATTTCTTTGGTAACATTCGCCAAATGGCTGCACCCAACCCACATCCAGATCCGAAGCTTTTTGCACAGCTCCACCGGCTGCTTGCTGTTTACTCTCTAATTTCACCTGCAAAGAAGAGTAACGTCAGTGGGGTGGAGAATGTGAAAGCCCTGATGGATGCCACAGATGATGTGGGAAGGGAACAGCAAGAAAGGCAACAAGAGTTTGACCAGCTCCTTGACGAAATTTTAGAATTTGGTGAGAATTATTTGGAAACTTGAGATAGAAGTTTGCCTGAACTTGCTAAATTCTAGGCTTGACACTTTAATTTACAGGAACGCCATTCGAAGCCCTGCCAGGAGAGGTACAGAAAGAGCACTCATATTTTCTGGATATGAGGGAGAAATATGACGAGCTTTTAATGAGCTTCATGGCAGGCTTCACTGCATTCAGGCGGAAGAAAGTAGTAGAAGACTGTACTGAATGCCTTAACAGTCTAATTAAGCCCAGGAGTGACATTGGACCAAAAGATAAGTTTGCTATCACAAAAGAGTGCTATGGTGGCTACACCTACCCATCTGATGAACTTGTCAAACTGGTGGTGGCTATTGAGAAAGCAGTAGGAGACTGTGTAAACAACCACAAGTTTCACAAAGACATGGTGTTTACCACCTTAAAATATTTGGTGATTGATGCTGGTTGCTTTGTGGGCTGTTTAAGCCACAAAGACCAAGTCACAAAAAATATTTTAAAGTATTACTTGTTTATGAGAATGTTTTTTGCTGCTGATATAAAGAACCAGCAAGAAGAAAGTGATAGGAAGAAAAGGCTAGAACATCGAAAACAGTCAAAGCTGTGAGCGCAAATTTATAATACCTAATTTTCTTCTTGGGTTTCTCTCTATCAGTACTCTAGATAATCAAGCTTATCTTCTGATCCACAGAACTAGGGAAGCAATAATTTGAAATTGTATACAGCC
>NW_026267255.1:341000-343345 GCF_000697945.3 Frankliniella occidentalis | reverse complement strand
AAAAAAATAAAAAAATCTAAATCAAGAATCTATCTTGAAAGCAGATGATACAAATTTAAGAATAGGTCTCTTCTACTTTTCTCTCATATTCAGGTGTCATTTGTTTATGGCTGCTTGTTATTACTCGCAATATTGTAATTCGGCGTACTAGCGGCGTTGATGAGATACGGACGGGGCAGAGCAGGGCAGAGCGGCCGGCGTTGGTGCCCTAGTAAAGTATTGTTGTACAGGGACGGGGCCTGCTCCCTGCTCCTGCCCCCTGCCCTGCCTGACGCGGTATTGTTGGGAAGGGGAAGGGGCCTGAAGCGACACTCGGACAGGCAGTCAGCCACTCACTGATTCCCCTAGCGCCAAATAAATTGTTTTCTGGTCTCCGCTTGGTTCTCTGTCCTTATCGAGAGTAAAAGCAAGCTGACACCTTAAAGTTACTTACATATTCTTTACGTTTAGTCAAAAGGTTTTTAAGGTATCATCTGCTAAAAATTGCTGACAAGCACAGGCGGGCCTCAGCCACCTGGCGTTGGGCCGGTTGGACGACGGGCTCGGCCAGCGCCGCCGCGAGCTGTTCAGGCCGCACCACCTGCTTTAGCTTCTTCCCCCCGCTGAGCAGTTGCTTCTTCCGTTGGACGCTGCGCCGGGTAACCTCACGGCAAGTCCAGCGGTGCATCGGCGGGTGGCTGCCCCCCGAGCTCCTCCACCGTGTCGACCAAGGCGTAAGCGATGTCCTGCGCCACAACGTCGGTCTCCACGGTGTCGAGGACGTCGTGTGCGATGTTCACTGCAGCCACGTCGTGCTCTTCAAGTTCCTCGAAGAAGGCGGCCGCGTTGGACGCCACCCACTCTACATCCTCAGCCGCCAACATCTCCCTTTTGCGCAAACAGAGACCAACAACCGTCACACAATACATAATAATATTCAGGGGGGACCCTCTAGACAGGGGACCCTCCAGATGTTTCCCAAATGAACATGACAGTGATTAAATAACAATCTAAAAAAATCTATACCCCTCGACAAGGTAAAACTATAAGTCTAAACTAAATAAACGACAACAAACAACAGAAGATAAAATCTTTGGTAAAAATGTGGTTTGTAAAAAAAGGTAGATAATTCTTTGGTATGAAATACTGAATATAAGTTAAAACATATGGGTTAGTACAGGGAATACTTTGGTATAAAATAATTTGGTTAGATACGTGAAAAATCTTTGGTATATCACAATCGAGTTAAATCTAGGTAAGTACACAGGGTAAAAGTATTTGAAAAAGTTACACGATAAAATCGTACTGAGCGGCAAGTGCGAGCGAGCTCGGGGCTCGCTCGCTCCTCAGGTTCAGGCAGGAGTGCGCCCGCCCAGGGCGGGCGAGGCGCAGCTCGCTAGGGTCCGGTCGGTGCAGCCAGGCACGGCTGGCTGGATGGCTCGCCACGCACGGAGTCGTGGTGTGCGGGAGCGACCAGGAGTCGGGTTGCCTATCTCGCGCGTCAAACGCAGCTAGATTCAAGTACCCAGGGGATGACGAACGCGTGTGTGATCGCACATCACAACAATATAATCCCTATGCCTCCACCAGGTAAAAATGTGTTCTTTTTCTTTGCAGGTATCTTATCTTACCGACCATCCAAGTACTGACAACAGCTACCCTTCTAGCAGTTATGGTTGGAAATGATCAGGAGAAGTTTTGCCACTCTTTCTCAACTCAAAATTAAAAGAAGAAGAAGAAGAAGCAGAAGGAGAAGAGTTTAAATTCATTGTGTACCGTCAATCATTGCATGCAAGTCAATGCACCTAATAACCCAATGCATTTCCAAAGTTGAGTTGTAATTTTACTTTTCAAATCACGCACCATTGTACTACCCCCGTGTCAACTATTGATTGTCGTGTGGGAGCGTCGGTGGCGCGAAGGAATAACGTCAGCAGTCGAAGTAGGGTTAGTAGTGGCGAAGGCGTTGAATGTCTCCACCTGCTGCCGGGAATATTTCCGTCGGAAGCCTGATGCACGACGGTCCGGGTGCCCTCGATCCGATTATCTTCCTGTGGAAGTCGAAGAATTGTTGGGCCCGGCGTGGCGAAGCGAATTTGGTGTGGTCCACCAGTAGGCACCTCGGCAGCCAAACGGAGTAGGTCCTTCCCAGCCGCCGAGTCCTCTTGTTCCGAGGGGGAAATCACTAGGGTTCGTAGCGTACGGACTATTTCGTAGTATTTCTCCTACCATTTCGGTTATTTCTCCTGCCATTTCGGCTATTTCTTGCTTATTTCGGATTATTTCAGGCTATTTCGCGCTATTTCGGAGTATTTCAGGGGTATTTCGCGACTATTTCACCGACTATTTCGCGTCTATTTCGTCTT
>NW_026267255.1:330917-335745 GCF_000697945.3 Frankliniella occidentalis | reverse complement strand
AAAAGCAAGTTCAGGTGAATGGTGAGTAGCAGGTTAAATGGTGCAGCAATTTTGTAAACTGTCACATATTTTACCTTTGGTAATGTCCTTTTCTGCCACGTTATTTTCAGGGGCGTAAGCATCCTTTTACTTGGTGAACAACCTAATCTATTTTTTGATGATAGGATGTGGTATTCGTTTGATGATTGGCTTGAGGAAGACTGAAAATAAAAACAAGAATAGGTAGATTACAGAGTGAAGTAAATTATTAACTGACAGACTTTGAAATTATGATAAGGATGTACCGACCTTTGGGACTTGTTTCCGTTGTCTTTTAATCATCATTGGGCTAACTTTTGCTTTTTTTTTACATGGTGAACCATCATCTATTATATCCCTAAATGTTTGAGATTGGATAAAATAATCATTTGATGATTAACTTGAGGATGTCTACAAAAAAGAAAGACAAATATCATCCAACATAATTTTAAAAAGACTATTAACTTGCTATTCATAATACAGAAATTACATTAGGTAGTGGCTTCCTTCGTTTCAGAATTCTTATAGGGCTGACATAATCTTTTCGCAAACAGGTGTCAGTTTCATCCTAGAGCAGACAATTAATGCAGTGATAATTTAGAACAAAAATTAATATGTACTGGAAATATCTGCAATGAAGTATAACTTACCAATGGAAGAGGTGCACACCCCAAATCATCACATAGTGCTCCACGTTTTACTACTTCCTTCAAAAACAAGATAATATGCACTAAGGTAGGTCCTGTCACTCCATTCATTGTTGTGAGA
This sequence comes from Frankliniella occidentalis, assembly GCF_000697945.3. Lineage (NCBI taxonomy): Eukaryota > Metazoa > Arthropoda > Insecta > Thysanoptera > Thripidae > Frankliniella > Frankliniella occidentalis. The sequence goes on along the minus strand of NW_026267255.1, from coordinate 334,959 downwards.
CACTGCTTACCTTAGTCTTCAAGGGGCTGACCACGAATTTAGTTTTATTCATTAGACCAAGAGAACCCTAAAGATAAAAAAATTAAATATATGAAGCAAACATAATTGTGTAAGGTAGACAGTTCTTACATATTTACAGCTTACCTCTGCAAATTGTATTTTCTTCTCCCCAATAGACAGAGGCTTCACAAAAAAATGTGATGGTTTGCCAGGACTTGCAGTAACTACTGCCAAGTGAGAAGTGGAGTTAGTCTGCTTGACATGAGTACTCTCCTTGCTATAAAACAAGATGTAAGCAGAAGTTCTTAAAGCAGTCACGGGGAAATTGTTCATTTTTGTCACCTGTTCAACACAAATGAAATCATTAAAAAATCATTCATCTACATAAAATAAAATAGTAGTCCACAACAAATTCTCAAGAGCAGTAAATTTTAGGAATTTCGACTAACTTTTTGATCATCAAACTTGACCCAAGACTTATCAGGACACTGAGCAATAGTTATGTAGTGTCCTTGTTCTTTAGATTTACTAATATGGAGCACAGCTCCTATCAGGTTTTATTGACTTTCTTCAGAATTATCTTTTACCATGGCATGTTGGTCAACCCAGACAGGTTCATTGTTCTTTGATTTATCAAGTCGAAATCTGCAACAAATATTCATTGGCAATTCAGAAATCTTGATGTTTGTATGTAATTTTTCTTTTTAAAGATAGATAAGTTAAACTGAAGCATAGTGTAAACCTTTTCAATTGGAAGATTACAATGGGCGGGGATTTATAGAAATTAAACTCCTTCTGAACAGTTTGCTGTGTCCTGCAGAAATTACACTTGTACCCTTCAACTTTCTCACCACTCAGGAAATTCTCCCGAGCCACTGCTTGAGAACTACTTTCAAGTTCATCATCTGGTGTTCTGAAGCCCACTGACAAAAGAAAAAAGAATGAATCAATAGTTAAACACCAACTCTGCAAATCTAACTGTATAACAACTTGACAGTTTAAACTGCAAAACAAAAAGTTTTGCAGTTTAAACTGCAAAACTAAAAGTCTTACAGTTTAAACTGCAAAACTGGAAAGTTCTACAGTTAAAACTGCAAGACTGTGTAGTTCAACAGTTTAAACTGCACAACTGCATAGGGCTAGTTTGACAGTTCAAACTGTTGAACTACATAGTCTTGCAGTTTAAACTGTAGAACTTTCCAGTTTTACAGTTTAAACTGTAAGACTTATAGTTTTGCAGTTTAAACTGCAAAACTTTTTGTTTTGCAGTTTAAACTGTCAAGTTGTTATACAGTTAGATTTGCAGAGAAGACACACACACATCTCTTACTTTTTTCGAATGACAGCTACAAAAGCAGCAGGTTGTATATTGGGGTCTCTACAACATTTGTATTGCCGCCACGTTTTGAGCATGAAACATGTCATGCACTTTAATGACAGTTTACACTTAGATGAATGGTCAGTCGTCTCCAACCATTTTAAAATATTTGGCACATGAAATAGCATCTGTTAATAAACATTCATACAGATGTTTAGCAAGTGCATGACACTTCAGTGAAACAGAAAAGTACAAAAATAGAGAATGTCATAAGTTTATCGGATCGAAAATTACCTGTAGACAAGCATTAATAAAACATGTGTTTCCAAAGTTTGAAATGCCAATGTCACGATGCGCAATTCTAGGGTCCCATGAATTTGACGTAACAGGTGGGTAAAGAACCACAGCAGGAGACTCAGGTGGCATATCATTCCTCCAAGTATCCTAGTTGGATGGAATATCATAAATTAAATGCAGCACAACTGAAAAGCCACAAAAAAAATACTAAAAAAATAGGTTAAACAAGACTTACTTTTAGGGAGCCCATCCTACCAAGACATATGTCACATAACCTACAGACAGGACACAGCATTGAGATATCATACAAAAATAACACAAAATAAAAACAAACGAACCATCAAAATTACGAAATTTGTCAGTCAAAAGTATTGTTTTTGTTTGAAAAGCTATGAACTGTCCTGAGCCGAAATCGCCACAGGCGACAGCCGTATTTCAAACGACAAGACAGGTCGACGCGACGCGAAACTACCGTAAATACGAGTTTTGAGGCATCGCACAAGATAATACTGTCACATTTTGTTAATTTAGTCCTTTGACATACTCTAAATAACGCAGATTGATGTATTTATTCCTTACCGACACTTGTTTACGCCGGTTATGGAAACAAGATGGCGGATCGGCGCCGCGGACGCTCAAAAGCAGCAATTTCTCATACCAGATCCGGTCTTCTTGTTAAAGACTAGTGCGGTTTTGCGCTATCACAGAACACGAACAGACGCGGCCCGATAAAGCTGTACAGCCAGCCAGCCCAGTATTTTCTTACAACTCACAAGAAGGTTAGTGGATATTCCGCACTACACGTCAAATATTACGAGCTTTCCGAATATCACCGTGGTTTTACTGAAGTCTACCTAAGCTTCCCATACAGTGTTGCTCTTATCTTTAGTTGCAGGCCCATCGATTCTTCCTCTTCCCGTCGCACGAAAGCGCTACTTAAGATGCAAACAAGAAGTCGGAAGAGAGATTATGAGGGAAACACTCTTCCTTCAGCCTCATCGATTAACACCCGAGCTGCTGCGAGGTACGTTAGCTTTTGACTGCTGTCGCTGTGACATAACCTCCAACAGCTGTTCACATCAGTTAAAATTTCCACAGACCGGGAACTGTATTCTTTCCAATGTTTTACGCTCAACTCCGTCATATGTGGGATTTCGACAATGATTGTGCTACCAAGTTGGGTGCACCACTCAGGACATGTTCTGCAGTTGAAAACGACAACTCGGGTAGGCTCCTAATACTGTACTATTTCTTGAGGTAGAAGACCACGGTACTTACAGTTTAACATCTGTTGCAGGCGCTGTGAGTGAAACTGAGCTGCAGAAACTAAAGGAGGAAGTTAGTCTGATGTGGGAAAGAGCGAAGCACATGTTTGAAATTTTCTTTGACCAAAAGAGCCCGCAGTTAGGCTACCGCCTGAGGATTAAGAAAAGTTACCCTGGTACAATCTCATTTTCAGTTCAAGATAACTTGATATTAGGCTGGTGTGCTGTACCACCACCATCTCAACCTACATCCTTTGGTGATCCTGTGAGTCCTTGCGCTCACCCTTATGAAAGGTCGCCAGTACAAGATCTAGCATCGGAAACTAGGCTCTTTATGGGTGGTCCAGCCAGTTACATGAATTGGATGCCAAGTGGGACAAGCAAGCTGGCAACAGTAGAAGTCGACAGGCCGTACAATTCAACTAAGAGGCACCTAGCCAGATTAATCTGCAGAAATTTGACTGCTGGTGAAGAATTAACCTGGAACTATGGGAACGACAAGTTTATGCCCACCCCACTAATTCCCTGGTTTCAAGACGAGGTAAATTTTCTGTACATTATGAACAGCATCATGTGGTACATTTAATGTAGTTCTGACCTGATTGATGTTTATTCAGTCACACGGGTGTTTTAAACATATGTATACCTAATCACTGCATTATATGTATGCTGCACGGATATTCATAGAATATTGCATTCTAAGTCTTGTCTCTTTTGTGTCAATTCCAGTGCTACAAATCTATAAAAACAAGAGAGAAGAGGCATGTACAGAAAAGTGATCTTCAACAGTTCATCTATTTAAGAAAGTGTGTTTTGTGTGGTGAGGCATTTTTAGTTAATAACAAAGAGAAGGGAGTTGAACGAAAGCGCCATTTCATCACTAGCCATGCTGATTACCTTGGTAGTACTTGGAAAGGGGCAGATATGCCATACTTGCAGGAGGAAGTTGATGGGCTTAAAGTCCTGACAGAATCAGACAGGTTACATCAATTAATCAGCCACTTGCTGAAACTCAACTGGCGTGTGATTCCTGCTTGCAGTTTGATTAATTCAGGGTAAGTGACTGCAGTAATACGTTCTTTACTTCAAAAATGCCATTGTTAGGTGTATGGTTTGATTATAACATCCTCTGTGTTTACCTGTAGGGAATTAGATGCACCAG
>NW_026267255.1:328274-330867 GCF_000697945.3 Frankliniella occidentalis | reverse complement strand
CCAATGGGGCAGGGGGCGCCTGCCCCTAACGGGGCAATGGGGTAAAAGCCTAGTCGGGTTATGGGGCGCTTGCGGCGCTCCTAAGGAAGGGGGTAATGGGGTGAAAGCCCGCCCGGGGCATGGGGTGCCTGCGGCGCCCCCAGGGGAAGTGGGGTAAGAGCCTGGCCGGGGCATGGCCAAGCACCAAGCCGACAAGCCAGGCCATCCGCAACCAGAGCCAGTTGCACTTTACGACAGGGATGGCGCGTCGCCTGCCCCGGCCGGTCCCCGCTGGCCGATAGGGAATGACCAGATCAGTTTCCAACGACGTTTCGAGGGGGAAGGAGTACCGGAATCGTCAAAACACCTTAAGTGAACCCCCCATATTTCGAGGGTAGCGATTCCGACGCCGTTTCGTCCGACCCGATCGGCCGAACGGTTCCCGAGATACAGGGGGCCGCCAAACGGCCGGATTTCACCTTCTACCGCCCAAAACTGGTGAAAGATGAAGTCCGACGAAAAATTTCATAAAACGAAAAGTGATTTTCTCTGTAAACTCCACGGGCGAGCGCGAACGGATTTTCGATATGACGCCCCGTTCTCGAGATAGCGGAGGGGTACTTTTTCACGTGGGGGAAAGACCCCCAAAAATCAAAATTTCGGATCGGGAGAAGGGTGGCTTCGAGAGAACCGACCGAGAGGAAGATTTTTCACCGAGAAATTTTTTTCGATTTTCGGCATATTTCCGGGGTAGCGGGGGGTGGGTAGTTTTAAAACGTGAAAAAAGTACCCCAAAATCCACCGCAGGTCGGGTTCGGGATTTTTTCGGTCCTCAATTGTCGACGAGACGAATCCAACGCACTTTGAAATTTCGAAATCGGTCGGGCCGTTCTCTCAGGAATCAAGAATCGCTAATAGATCAGTCAGTCAGTCAGTCACGCATGTGGCTTTTCAGCGTCGGTGCCACAGTCGGCTTTTGGATTTGTTAAATTTACCATAAGACTTCTGTAAAATTACATTGGTTGTAAATTTACAACAAAACATGTCGTAAAAATGACAGTGTTTGTAATTTTACATAAAAGTGTTGTAAAGTTTTACATGCATTTTATGTAAAATCACTATTTTTTTTTACAGTGGGAGAGAGAAGATTAGATTAGAAACTTAAAAGGGAGTTGAAATAGTAATAAGGGGAATGTATCTATATGCTTGAAAAATTTTGTGCTCCACTGCTTCTGATTCAGATCTAAAACGTCATTAGCCATTACAATAAAATTGACTAGGACTCAAAGATAATCACAACACTATTATTATTACGTACCCTGTGCCGAGTTTTCAAGTTCAGATGGTGGAGCATCCACAGTAAGAGACTCATCTGCACCGAGGTGACCTGTAGGAACATAGTATCATGTTGTTTAATTCAAATTTATAATGCCTATTCAATGAATATTGTAAAATTTTAATTTATTTGGATTTACTAGAGGAGGATAAAACAAAATATGAGATCGATAGACTAAAGGTAGCTTCAATTACTTTGATACAAGGTTGGTTCAACAGACGTACCCTGTGCAGAGTTTTCAGGTTCAGGTGGAGCATTTACAGAAACAGACAGTTCACGTTGTTCGTTTCTCATTGAAAGGGCTTCACTTGCACCAAGGTTGAGACCTGTAAGAACACATCAGGTTGTGCACAGCAAAATTATAGTGCCTAAACAATTAAAATTATAACACATTTTTAATTTATTGGATTTACCAGATGATACAACTTCAAGTACTGCAACCTCTTTGCCAGCACTCCAGAGCTTTAGTAACGTATCCAAGATGCTATTTCTAGAGGCATAATCCCTCTCACCACTTTCAGCCAACACAGCACAGATAGCATCGGTCTTGGACTTGCTGTGTGTATACCTCTCATTCCATGTTGCAACTCTTCCTGACTGATAGCTTGACTTAAGTCATTCTGAAAAAGAGATAAATATACTATTAGAAAATAATATGCAGCACAGTGTGATGTCATCTCACACAAAAGTAGGAATAAGTATTACATTGCATTTATTTTTCTTTTGGAGATCAGCTACTTTTTTATCATACCAAATCCCCTTGTCAACGCCAGGGTTTAGGATCTGGTAGTTTCCCTTTGACATCCAAAGGGCCACCCTACAAAAGAACAGTATAGTGCCATGTCATCAAAATTAAATCAAAACTATGAAATAATAGAAAGTGTACTGCAAGTACCTTTCAACCAAGTCTTCTTTATTTCCATTGACTGGCAATCCGCGACATTTTAACCACCTCTTGAGAATATTAATGTTGTTTACCGCTATAGGCAATTGGGGTAAAACTGCTCCAGTGACTTCTTTGTCCATCAATTGTACAGCTTGAAAAATTTTGTTCGGACTGTCCGGTTCATCAACTTCAAAGCTATTGTCTGATAATTCCCCCTTGAGAGGAAATAGCAAATAAATTAGTGTCAATAATTTGGGAAACCATTGAAATCCATTAATGAACTGAACCTGGAACTTGAAACAGTTGAAACAGTAACTCACATTATCCTGCAATCTTTTTTTCCTCCTTTGTGGAATAGGGCTGGCAGTGCCGAATAAATCATCAGCTGAATC